>NC_137440.1:14771122-14861122 GCF_964374335.1 Astatotilapia calliptera | reverse complement strand
TATATATATATATACACTGACCGAGTGCTCAGTGAATACCTAAGGCAGCAGAAACCCAAGAAAGAGGAGGGAGACGAGGAACCATCATGGAAGGACAGGCCCCTGCACGGTATGTACCACCGGCAGATAGAGGAGGTGACTGATATCCAGAAATCCTACCAGTGGCTGGACAAAGCTGGACTGAAAGACAGCACAGAGGCCCTAATCATGGCAGCACAAGAACAAGCTCTGAGCACAAGATCCATAGAGGCTGGGGTCTATCACACCAGGCAAGACCCCAGGTGCAGGCTGTGTAAAGATGCCCCAGAGACAATCCAGCACATAACAGCAGGGTGCAAGATGCTAGCAGGCAAGGCATACATGGAACGCCATAACCAAGTGGCCGGCATAGTGTACAGGAACATCTGTGCCGAGTATAACCTGGAAGTCCCGAGGTCAAAATGGGAGATGCCCCCAAGGGTGGTGGAGAATGACTGAGCTAAGATCCTGTGGGACTTCCAGATACAGACGGACAAAATGGTGGTGGCTAACCAACCGGACATAGTGGTGGTAGACAAACAGAAGAAGACGGCCGTAGTGATCGATGTAGCGGTTCCGAATGACAGCAATATCAGGAAGAAGGAACACGAGAAGCTGGAGAAATACCAAGGGCTCAGAGAAGAGCTCGAGAGGATGTGGAGGGGAAGGTAACGGTGGTCCCCGTGGTAATCGGAGCACTAGGTGCGGTGACTCCCAAGCTAGTCGAGTGGCTCCAGCAGATCCCGGGAATAACATCGGAGATCTCTGTCCAGAAGAGCGCAGTCCTGGGAACAGCTAAGATACTGTGCAGGACCCTCAAGCTCCCAGGCATCTGGTAGAGGACCCGAGCTTGAAGGATAAACCGCCCGCAGGGGCGTGCTGGGTGTGTTTTGGTATATGTAATACAACAAAATATAAAAAGGGTTTTGAAGGCAACTTGAGTGAGTCATAGCAACATCATCACAAACAGCTGATTTTCAGATGATCTCTTTCTGCTCTGTGCATTGTGTGCCTCTGCAGTTTATACTCTCTCCCATGAACTCATATTTCTGTAAATATTCAATATCGAGACAAGTGTGTTGGCAGTTCAGCTTTCAAAACGTGACCACGATGCAAGTATGAAAAATATGGTGAGAAACTTATAATATGAACTTGGTATTTGAGATTCTTCTCTTCTCGAGTTGTTGTTGTTGTTAGGACACCAACTGGCTTAACCTTTTCCATCTTCAATTGCATCTCTAATGCAGCGAAAGTGCAAGAACCACTCCAGTGTTGATTACAAAGAAATAATGAACTTTGATTTCCTCAAGGTCCAAAAGTTTTTTGAGGAACTTATTTTAGATGGTTGGAAAAAAAGGCAGCTTTCAAGGCCATAATTTTTTCCACCTGTCTTACTGGAAAGTAATTATCCAGTTCTTTCAGAGGCAAACAGATAGCAGTCTCCAGTGTTTTGGTAAACCATCCATCCATTGGGGTCTGTCTTTAATTGGAGGGCAGTTTCCTGGAGCAAAGTTCACATCTTTCTAATGAGCAAACATGAATTATTACAACAGATAGTTTTTAAGTCTCTCCTATGCTAATTACAATTAAAAGTTATTGCCGAAACTTTTCACTTCTCTACAAACATTTGTATATCCAGCATGTGTTTCACCATATAAATTCACTTTTTAGTCATTTGGATTACTGTACAAATTACTGCATCAGAAAACTAAAGATAGATCTTTGTGTATTATTACAGATTCAAAGGCTTCTGTGCATATCCAAATAATACTGTTCAAATCCCAAATTCTCCTGCTGTGTTTAAGGAAATTATATTTAAAAGCAGAATATTATCTAATTAAGACTGCTTTGGGGGGGGGGAATTAATGTAATATTAAATGAAGATAAATGAAGATACTAGACTGAAATTGCTGTCGAGAGTCTCCTCTGTGTTGTCTCCTCTCAATAACCTTTAGAAAGGAAGCCAGAGAAAAAGAGATAGCAAGGAAGGAGGAAAAGACCAGGAGAGAGATGTGATTAACTGCTTTGAACTTTAACTGATGACAAGTTGGTCGTGTCTGCTAAGCATATGTATAACCTATTCTTTTCTCTAATAAAGCTCCTGTGTTGTTCCCCCTTTCTCTTAGCTCTCAGTCAGGGTGTTTCTGCACCATCGTCTTTTGAAATTGGTTTGAGGAATAAAATGCTGTGTGAATGATCGGCTTGTCTGTGACATGCGACAGTGAGTCACTGACAGGCTGAAGGCAGATGGTAGCAACATCTGACTCTGGATTTAAGTGCTTTCTTTCATCTGCTTTACAATTTTCCTTGTGTTGAGGTATGTATTCATGACTGAAGCCCCCTTTCCTCTACCTTGGACCAGTAGATCTGAAGGCTCAAGTTTCCAAACTACTAACCCAGACTCAGAATTACATGCACTTCTAAACCCATCGCTCTCAATGAGTTTTTTGAGTGCTTATAAACTGGCAGATATAGCTTAACATTGCCTAACATTGCATTTAGATATGTAGCCTAATTTATGGTGTGTTTTCCACTAATGCACTCCAGTCCAGTTGTCATAGCTGACCAAAGATCTAAAAGAATATATAACCCATCTTAAAATAATACAATATGTTTACTTGACAGTATGAGACTGATCAAGCTCCTATTTTTGATGTTTTAAAAATGCATACATAATGCAAGATACAGTAAATAATAATAATAATAATAATAATAATAATAATAATAATGGATGGATATGTCACAGGTTTTTGACCCAGCGTTTTGTGTATTTTAGTTTTATTCTTTGATTATTTTATTTTCTCAGTGTTTCCTGGTTTCTTTGTCTTCTTCTTTGTCATTGTGTTTAGGTTCACTTCCCCTGTGATGTCGTTAGGTTCATTTGTGTCAGCTGTTTCCTCGTGTGTTTCCACTCCCCCTGATTAACCCTTGTTTGTATTTAGTTTTCACCAGTTTCATAGCCAGTTTCTCAGTTTAGCGTTTGTATCATTTTCACCTTAGTTTTCATGTGTGCGTCTGCCATCAGCCCAAATAAAGGTTTGTTTTGGGTTCAAATTGAGTTCCGTCTCCTGCAGTATCTGCTCTTGGGTCTGTTTAACAAACACATCGGCCCACCTCGCTGTGACGGTATATCCTTGTGAACAGAAAGCAAAAAGCGAGGCAGATTAAGTTCATTAAAAGGAAGTGTTAAGATATGTTGACAAGGTAGAGTTTCACCCCATTCTTTCCCCCAAGTCTATTTCCTGTAAAACGTATGAGTCTCTGTTAGCCCAAGGTGCTTTAGCTTTCCACTATTCCCCCTGAAGTTGTCTCCTGCAAACACAGAGAGAAGAGAAATGTGACAAAACACTGTGAGACACAATTACAATCTTGCAGAAAACTCTCGACTATTACCACATCTCACAACACCCCATTACTTTTGGTATGTTTGTTTTTAAGGTTTTAAGGTTGAAGTATTTTTTTGAAATGAAAGCCTATTTGTCAGATTACACTGCACAATGTGTCAAGAGAGCTGGTGAAAATAGACGCAATCCATTTCAGTTACAGTGGGTGAACTGATGGATTTTATCTAGCTCAATGGGACCAATACAGTTGCAGCAGCAAAGTCCTATGTTAGTGAAGTCAGACCACAGCAGACACTTAGAGTAATTGGATATACCACACTTTGTGTATTTTTGGGTGGGTGAGAGAGCAGATAGTAACATTTGAGCATAGACCAGTCCCCCCCCCCCCCTTTTTTTTTTGGAATTTGTGATAATCCAGAATCAAAATAACATTCCATTCATTACTTCAAATTTGCTTTCATTTTTGAGTAAATGGGGGGGTTAGACACATTAGTGTTATTGATTCTGTAAAGTAACAAATCACCAAGTCCATCATCTGGGAACTATCAGTTCCATTAAAAAGAAAACAAAAAAATATCAGTGCCTTTTTACGCAATTTCTGTGATAGGAGAAGAATTTCAAGCAATTCCTAAAGTTAACATGATTGATCTTCTTAAGTTCAAGTTCCTCAAAGTTCTTAAAAATCTTAAAATCCAAAAGGATTTTTATGACCTAACACAATCCTTATACCAGCACTGCCATTTCTAGAAACGACAACAAGAGCTCATATGATCAGACTCATTAAACTTCCATCCATTTATCCTCTTCCACTTTTCCAATTAAGGTTCACTGGGGGCCTGGACCCTATCACAGCTACAAACTTAACTTGTTTAAGCAAAATTTTTGTCACTAACATGTTTGGTCATTTTCCATGTCATAAAGAATATTTATAATTGGTATAAGTATTTTTTTAGAACTCTAATTTAGAAACCTCTGACTTGAAATGATGAGTTGTTAGCCAACTGAGAGATGGATCCCCAAGTCTTAGTGACATTTATTCTGTTTCAGGAAAAAAGTTCTTTTGCAGATTCAAGTCAGAGAATGTAGAAGTGGATAGTGATTGAATGATAGATGAATTGAACACTTTACCGATCTGTCTAGCTGCCTGTCTGCACATACAATAGGCCTTGACTGACAGGGGGAAGACGAGCTACAGTGGAAGGATTGGGATACAGAGAAGGTTGCAATGATTGATGAATAGAACCAATACAGATGGTTCCCCAGGTTTATAGAACGTTTGGGATAAAAGGATTGGAAAACTGAGCGAAATGGATGTCGACAAAGAATGACTGGAATTCCAGAGAGGGCTCTGGTAGGTTAAGAACAAATTTTCATGAATGTGTCTACAAGCAACAGTTTTTGTGTCGATCAGATCTGTAACATTATGTGTTGTTCACTTGTCTCCATTTATCAACCATCAAGCCAGTCCATAACAGGCAGAACAACTACAGATTATCCCCAAACTAATTTAAAAGCATGGCCTGACAACACTGACTGGAAAGATAAGAACATAATAGGATAAAGTCTTGAATTTTTCACGTTGTTGTCAGTTTTTATTTGAAGTCTTGTAGTGACTTGACATGCAGAGAGAAAACATTGGCTATAGCAGGAAGAGATCCATATACCCAGAGAAGTTCAGATGCTCTGCAATCCCACAGCTCACAGCTCCGTGTTCAGCATCAGACATCAGAACACACAGTCTATTGTCAAGGGTAATGTTATCTGATGCTACAGTGAGTTAGCAGTTTCTTAATATGAGACCATAGCAGTTCATTTCACATCTGCTGCATGAATCTATTTTCCTGCCCAATCAGATCATAACACTTTAATGGCATATAAGCAAGCATTACTTAAGACCTAATGATAAAATATTTTTGTTGGGCAAATGTAAATTTGCTAAATTGCTGCAAGAGTTTGCAGCACCCACTTACAGACACAACATCAGAACATAGCTCAACAAGGCAATAAGTGTGGCAACGTGTGAAATGGACATGTTGGACCAGCATGTCTGTTTAACACTTCACTGTGATATTGGGTTGAGAGCTTACATTTAAGCAAATCTGGAATATGAAGACCAAGTCATGAGAAGAACAAACTGCGGAAGCAATTGAGATTAAGTCAAGTCTTGCTCTAACATGACTTTTCTCTCAACTTGAAGACTACACATTTATGACAAAAAGTCCACAATTAATACAAACAATAAATCCGAAGCAGTTTTATAAAGTATATACATTAATGATTTGAAATACTGTAAACCAGTGGCAGGTTGTCGGGGTGCTTGAAACTCCATCAGCTTAATAACTTGGTGGCATAAACCATAAGGCACCTTCAGAGGTCATGTACAGTCACCGCATCTTATAAGTCATATCAGTTCACTTTCCTTTAAATCTCACATCAATAATCTCACCCGCTCTGCCTACTTCCATCTACGTAACATTAAAAGATTGCTTCCTTCTCTTTCCACCCAGTCTACATCCATTCTTGTCCATAGTCTTGTTACCTCCCGTATTGACTACTGCAATTCTCTTTTGCATGCCCTCCCCCAAAAATCCCTCCATAAGCTTCAACTGGTTCAGAACTCTACTGCTCGCATTATCACCAGAACACCCTCCTACCAGCACATCACCCCTGTTCTTCAGGAATTTCACTGGCTCCCTGTGAAATTCCGGATAATTTTCAAACTTCTTCTGCTCACCTTCAAGGCCATTCATAACCTTGCTCCTCCTTTCTGACCTGTTAACCACCACTTGTTCTGCCCGTTCACTTCGTTCTTCTTCTTCTATCCAGCTTGCTGTACCTTCCTTCCGCCTCACCACCATGGGAAGCAGAGCTTTCAGCTGCTCTGCTCCCAGGCTGTGGAACTCTCTTCCCCCAGAAATAAGAAACATTGGTTCTCTCCCCCAGTTTAAATCCCAACTCATCTTTTCAAATCTGCATATTCACTGTGAATCCACTGTTTGTTCATTTTATCTTGTGCTTTTATTTTATTGTTCTTATTCTGCCATTGTTTTACTAAGTGTTTTATCCTATTGTAAAGTGTCCTTGGGTGATTTGAAAGCCGCTCATAAATTAAAAAAAAAAAAAAAATTATTATTATTATTATTATTATTATTATTATTATCACCACTATTCTTGTCTTATATGCTCTTGACTTACTAAACCATAGAAACCACAGCCCTCCTGACGCTTCCCTCTGGTTTCAGTCTTACTCTGGCTTTCACACTTGCTTATTTCTCCCACATAAATTGATATTTTCCTTATTTTCTTTACCTTGAAAGGCACAATTCTTACAAATTAAATCAAAACTGTTCTCTTGTCTCGTGAGTGGTCACAATTGTTTTCTTTATTCCACAGACAAACTGTGACCAATTATAAACAATATGCTGTCTAAGTGTCTGCAGCATTCGATGACTAATGACCTGTGTGTGCATTTTTTGTGTTATCTGGCATATTTGACCCATGGCACATGAAAACACATATTTTCTTCCACTCTTGATTACAAGACCCTTTTTTTAAAGCTTAAACTGCATAAACATCAACCAGAGTAATCTGCAACCTTTCCAGAACATTTAGACTGAGAGGAGGTGGTGAGGGATCATCACTTCACTGGCAGGGTGTGAGCTTTACAGCATATCTTAAAATCCTTACAGCAAGTCATTACATGGACTTGCACTCTAATACCCAACCAATTTACTTCAACTTTACACTTGGCTCCAGCAATGCCAGGCTCTTAACCGTCCCTGTCATTTCCAAAATGTGAGCAGGTGGTAGGTCATTTCATTTTATAGAAACAGTCTGCCTTGCCATGTCAAGGAATTAGAAACAGTTTCTATTTTTAAAATGAGAAGAAGAAAAAAGCAAACGCCTGTTTTCAGACTTTGCCCTATACCTGACCCAGCCTCACATATCAGGTCTTTCCATCATTATCATCTATATATCAATAGGTAGGAGTGTATGCATTCACTTCTTTATTAATGACTACCTGCACTACTTAGCCAGTCATTAAAAAACAGCAGCATGAAAAAAAAAAGATGGGAATGGGGGAATTCTATGCTAAATTAATCATTAGCTATATTTACTCCAGCTGGGTTTGATGGGTCTTCAGCAGCTGCATGTATTAGATTGTGAGACAAAAAGCAGCAGGATTTCAAAAATAATGAACACATAATTGGACATGAAATTAGCTTCAGTGTTGGAGAGATGGAGAAGAAAAGAATAGCAGATTGCTAACAATTTGAATATTTAAAGATAACTTCAACCTGCTAACCATCCAAATTGCACAAAAAACATTTTAAGGTGCAAAACAGTCAGGTCAAGACACTATCTGATGCCATTCCTGGCTATTAACAGACAAGAACTAAACATACAATAGGATAATAATCACTGTAGTTACTTTTGCCTGAGGATAATTGTTACTCTGAATAGTCATCCAATCTTCAACATGCAGAAGCTGCTTTTCTGACAGTAAACATGGCAGACAGGTAAGAATGTAACATTTTTAGTGTTTGCACTGTTTTAAGTTAATTAAATGTCATATCCTCACATATAATACTGCTTATTTGCAACTGTTGATGTTGATGACTTAACTTATGATAATCAAATGACCAACACTGAATGAAAAGATGGCTTTGCCAGTTATTTGGAATTTGGGTTAAAATTGTGGTGTAATGTGACTGGAAACCTCATTGCTGGTCCTGGAAAAAGCTCTTCTGAGTTAGACTGAAATTCCTTTGATTTAGTGCTAAACATCATCAAGTTGGAGCACTAAAAGGTTTAAAAGACTGCTTTTAATGACAGTAAAATTAAAAAATACCCAGGGGTACATTTCCATGTAAATTAAACTGAACTGGGCAAAAAACAACAACAACAATTGAAATATGCTTGTTATTCACACTTTCCGAGCTGTTCTGTTATCCAGATATTAGAAGGTGAGTTGTTGAAATAAGCAGCTGGTGTTGCTTTTCCAGATGATTGTCAAGATGTCCCAGCTGAAAGAGCGCTACTCAAAAAAGTGACAATGAATATAGAAAATCTGTTTAATAATAATAATAATAATATATATTATTAATTCAAAATCATCCACGACTTGCAATAATGACATTTCCTATTTCCTTTTCTGGCATACGGCTTAAAGTAAAGAAACATTTATTCATTAATAATTCAATTCCTCACCTCAGGGCATTTCATTTAGTAGTAGTAGTATAGCAGATGTCTGCCAGGTTTCAACAAAGGACAGTACAATAAACTTGCTCTTGGGCAGAAAATGTAGCAATGTGTTAAAATGTAGGCGTTTTGGGGTGTTAATTAGTCACTGCATGAGAGAAGTAGCTCTAAGGAGGCCAAGCAGGACCCAGCAAGTTGGCCAGGCAGGAGGAAGACAAAGATACCAGTGTCTACTACCACCAGGAGGTGAGATCACTGTCTGTTTGCTAAGGGGAACGATGCATATTCTCATTTGGTCGGCACTCTGGGTGGTCCTACTGAGCAATGGTCATGTGAAAGCTGTGATAAAAGTGTCCATTCTATTAATAGAGATGAGCTGTCAGGCTTTGTGCAGTATGTCTGTTCAACAAATGTTAAGAGTAAAAAGAATTAGACAGTTAAATGAGAATAAATGTCAATGTGAATATAGAATGTATACTGCAGCAGAAAAAAAGATAAGAAGTGCATTATAAAAAGGAGGTAAACGATTTGAAAGATATAACAAAGCAAAAACAGGAAAAGACAAGAGAGTGTTGAACAACTCCTATCAGTCTCAGTTGCTGTCCAGCTGCTTACAGTAGGAAGGACTGCAGTGTCCACACACACAAATATGCACACACACCAGACATTCTGCCGATGGCTGACACAGATACTGCAATGCAGAGAGATGAAGGGAAGGAGCCAGCGAGCAAACGAGTAGGGGGGGAGAAAAAATGAAAAGAAGAGAAGAAGGGATCATACTGTGACTGAGAGGAGGGAGGGGCAGGAACAGAGTAGGGTTACTAAGGAGCTCTAAAGTGGAGAGGAAGAGTAAAGAAAACAATGAAAAGACAGTGGTTGGCAGAGAGGGTGACAAATTAGGAAGGATGCAAGTTGGGAGGCAGACTGAGGGCAGCAAAAGGAGAAACATGGGCTCTGTTAATCAGAAAGTATTTATTTATTCAATTTTTAAGTTTGATTGTGACAATTTAAATAGATAAATAAATAGTAAAAAAAAAAAAAAAGAGTAGCAGGAATGCTTACTTTCACAATTTTGAGCTTCTTAATTGCCAAGCTCATAGAATGATCATCAACAAGAAGAAGCATGACTTGGTAATAAAATTGATGCATCCATATTAAAAAAGAGATTAAAAGAAGAGTCATAATTTTACTGTTTGTTTTTCTAAATTTGGCAAATTTAACAGATTACTGCCCTGATAAGGGTGTCCATCCATCAGAGCCAAAATAGAGAAGAGCCAACCAGAAGAAACCTTTCTGTGAATTGACTGTAAAGTGTGTAAAAGACATGCTTTGTCTCTCCTAAGCGTGAGATGGACACGCATGCAGAAATTGCATTACCAGTAGGGGGAGATAATATATTTAAAGCCACAAAGTCAGTAGTGAGCATAAAAAATATTAAGTACATTCCAGGAGCCTTAATTGTCTGAATCTATTAATCCCTTTCCCGTTATTATTTTCATGTTGGCTTAAAAACAGAACATCTCCCTCTGCTGTTACTGCAGATGACTGCAACTTCTGCATGAGTGTACATTTCATGTTTTGGAGAGGCAATGCATGAAATGGACACAGTGGACCAGCATGTCTATTGTGATATTAGGTTGAGGTGACCTACTAACTACTGGAGAGTTGTTGGTGTATTGTGTCATGTAATCACATTACATTTTTCAGTGTAAAGCGTTAGTGTACTTATCTGCACACCGGGCAATAGATAAAAAAACCTAAAACGCCTTTTCTTCTTCTGCTTTAGCAGTACAGTTATAGTGGGGAACAGTTTAAAGGAATCAGAATTTTACAACTGGGTTTGCTAACTTTGCAATCATATACACAAAGAGCATGCTAACACAAAGCTAGCAAAAATTCCATAATGTAAATACATGTATAAATGTACATCTAAAAATGTGTTGTTTAATTGATTAGTTGGTCAACAAACAACTGGAAAAAACAAATTGGAACAATTTATTTAGACTATTTTGTAATGTCAAAACAATTTCAGAATAATGTCATATCCATTTTCCTCGGCCAATTCATTAAACATGCCGCACTCAAGTAAATAATCTGAATTCACATTGATAATGTTATTTATTAAAAGAACTGGTAAACCTTTTACATGCATTGTTAGATTCCAGATTCCACTCAAAGAGCTAAAATAGGGTGCAATGAGTCTGTTTACTTTTATTATTAGACTTAAAGGAGCTGGACAAAATACATTTGATGATTTATTATATTTAGAAAAATGTAATTTCAAGGGAACTAAAAATCCACTTATACTTATGAGAACGTTCTCCTATGAGGCGGAGAGATACAGGAAGCCCAAGGTCACAGCACTTAGAAAAATTGCTTATATCCACTATTTATCTACATCTTTTCCCCTTCCCTTTGTCCTTTTGCCTCTCATTATCTTGGTCTACCTTCCTTTCTCTCTTGCTTCCTGTTCCCTTCTCTCACATGCACATGAACAATAGCACAATTCTTTCCAGGATGCAGGATGATTCACAGATGATGCAACTCCTGCTATTCTGTCACATGTCCTTTTCTTTCTGTCCATTCTTTTTCATTTCTTTCTGTGCTCAGTAGAAAGAACTATCATCCCCATAGCTGCCGTGTGATGAACAATAATCTGGTGATAGACCATTTTACAGTGCTGCCATCACCATTGTTGTTGTGTAAGTGGATGTAGTTGTCTGGATATGTGGAATTGTCTCTGTGTGTGTGCATGCGTGCGTTTTTACTGGAAACTATGAGTTTGATTGATACTGTACCTTCCTTCCTCTATTATTGACACTAGTGTGTCTTTCTTCACAGTGGTAGCTTTTGTATGTGTCTGAGATTTATGAACTGCACAAGAAATACTGTAATAACCAACTTTACAATAAGAAAATCACAACAAACATTTATAGACTTGGATTTGTCTCCTACTTTACTGTAGAGCTGTTTAGCAACTTAAGAAAAATCAGGTCGTGTCTACAAGCACAACAATTTGCTATTAGTCTATAACTAACTGAAGACTAAAGTAATATGACAAGAGTATGCACAGAAAACAGTGTTGGGGAGTAACGGAATACATGTACCGCCGTTACGTATTTAGAATACAAAATATGAGTAACTGTATTCCGTTACAGTTACCGTTTAAAAAGGTGGTATTCAGAATACAGTTACTTTGTTGAAATAAATGGAATACACTGCGGTACTTTCCTGTTTCATTTTGTCGCGGGTCAGGACTGTTTGGGTTTTGTTCGACAGCTACGTTCTTTTGTTCCAGGCGGCAGCGTTACGGTTGCCATGGTTACAGGGCGACGCTCTCTCTCTCTGCGACTGTGTGTTTCCTGGGTGAGAGAGCGCCTTTTCGTTGTTGTTGTTGTTGTGCTAAGCTAACAGGCAGAATGCTACAAGCATAGTTCTAAAGAATGTAGCATCATGTTCAGTGTAGTCCGTGCTGCTGGGAGAATGGACTGCCATACACGTTATGTGTCTGTGAGCGCGAGGAGGGAGAAAAAGGGGAGTGGAAAGGTACGAGCAGTCATCGAGCAAAAACGGGAGCTGGAAGCATGTAAATATAATAATAACCACTGCAGCCAAGAAGAGTGCCTGACGAGCCCAGTTGTAAGTAAGCTATTAAGACTCGACTGTACACCGTGTTCGTGTTTTCCTCCGAAAACAACAAGTTCCGTTGGAGCAGCCTTTCAACGCCTCTCTCTGTCTGTCGCAAGAAAAGTTGACCCACACAACAAAGTAGAGCTATTTTTCGGCTACCAGCCGACAGGGACCCCGCCGTATTATGCTGGGCTTACACTGTGCGATTTTTTTCAGTCGCACGATTCAGCTCCTGCTCAAACTGTACGATTGACTCGTAGGGGTTAGAAGTTCATAGGTCACGATGCAGGGTCTCACACTATACGGCCCGATGCTCTGATGCGACCTGAGTGCTCACACTGTGCGTCCATAAAAATGAAGGTTATAACAGAAATTCTGTCGCTCGCTCTCCCTCTCCGTCTTTCACTCACACAGACACACCACCACCATCAACTTTGCTAAATTGCTAATGAAAAACATTGGTCAGGCAGCTGTGATTGAGCAGCAGTGTCGATCCAACTATTTTCACGGTTGTTGTGGTCGTGATAATTTTGTGAGGCCACATCGAAAGGGCTCGGATGGTTCTACAGGTTGTGCCTCCATCGCTTGTGTCCAGATCACACGCTGCACTGCAGTGCTACACCGTCTTTTTCGCTGACATTTGTGTTTGCGCGTGCACAGTGTGGCAAACTGCGGTGACACCCTCACGACCAAGCGATTGATGATCGGGAGCTGGTCGTGAGGTGTCAATCGCTTCTCGTTACCCCACGTATACTACACGATGCACGACGCACGATGAAGGCCAAAATCGGGCCGATCGCCAAAACGATCGCACGACTCAAAAATCGGCTCAAAATGGGCCAAAAATCGCACAGTGTGAGCCCAGCATTAGTCAGAGGTCCCTTTACTACAGTTCGGAGTCGCGGACCTTCAGTAATAGTAATAAATCGCACAGCAATAGTACATTCACGTTGTTGTAAAAAGCATGATAATATTGTAGCGGGTCAGGGCTGTTCGGGGTTCTGCTTGTACAGTTATGTTTTGTGTATGTTGCCATGGTGACGGGTGACGCCCTCTCGATGCGACGGTGTGTCCTTCCGGGGTCAGAGGGCGCCCTATGTGTGTTGTGGTTGCCGCGCTGAGCAGTTAGCTAGTGGCAGTGTGTTCTTCTGCAAATGTAATAAACGGCTGTGCTCCCTGGCTAGCTCACGGGAAGCAAGACCAAACGATACCTCCGTCTCCTCCTTGTCTGAACTCGCCACAATATATTAAGTAATCCAAAGTATTCAGAATACGTTACTGTCATTGAGTAACGTAACGGAATAGGTTACAGAATACATTTTGGGGCATGTATTCTGTATTCTGTAATGGAATACATTTTAAAAGTAACCTTCCCAACACTGACAGAAAAAGACATTTGTTAGAACAGCTAACTGCTTTTAGTGAGATTTTAGAAAATGCAGTTTGCAGCTTTTGAACACAGGGTAATACAATACATCTAAAGATTTATTACTGGATTTTACATGGCCTGAAAATATCTTTATATTCCTTCATTTTGATTCACCTTCACTTTGGATTTACACATTTAGTTTTCTAAGAGGTTTTCCTGAGACCTGCTTTCGCCTTCTGTAGATACTAGAAGTGCAGAAAAAAATTCACAAAATGATTTTCAGTTATTGCAAATCAATTTTCATTTTAACACCCTCCCTGACCTTTTTAGATCCAGGGTTGCAGGAGTGAGAGGATGGTGGTGGTGTGTATGTGTCATATTTCCTGTCTATTTTTGATAGTCTGCATCCTACGTCAATATATCTAGTTTTACCTTCCCTCATCTCATTATGTCAGATTTGTCCCAGCTGCGTTTCTTCCGTTCTGGACTGGATTATAGATTGCAGACAGTTGATGTCGTAAACCACCGCCTCTGTTCAAAGATGGTCGCTCACAGTGGACATAGATGGCTTCTTTCACTCCTCTTTCAAACCATCTGTCCTCTCTGTCCAAAATGTGAACATTGGCATCCTTGAAAGAGTGACCTTTGTCCTTTAGATGCAGATGGAGTGGTGAGTCTTGTCCTGTGGAGGTGGCTCTTCTGTGTTGTGCCATGCGTTTGTGAAGTGGCTGTTTGGTCTCTCCAATGTAGAGGTCTGGGCATTCCTCGCTGCACTGTACAGCATACACCACATTGTTAAGTCTGTGTTTTGGAGTTTTGTCTTTCGGGTGAACCAGTTTTTTTCTGAGCGTGTTGCTGGGTCTGAAATGGCACTGGGATGTCATGCTTGGTGAAAACTCTCCAAGCATGACATCCCGGTGCTCCTTTGACTACGATGACCTGGATGACTGAGAACCTTCACAGACAATCCTGTGTTACATTTTCCTTTTGTTACTTTGGCTCCAAACTTACCAACAAAAACACTAGAAAACAAATGAATATATTTCATTTGCCATGTCATTTTTTGGCCCTGGCTTTTTGTAACTTATACTGCACGTAAAACAGGATAAAAAAAATTAAATGGTAAATGGCTTGCCTTACTAGTCCTTAAGGACCCCAAAGCACTTTACACATCCAGTCAGCCACCCATTCACACACTGGTCAAGGCTGGACTGGGACAAAAAATCGGCCCGGGCATTTTGACTAGAGACCGGCCCACCAGGATAAAAATTGAAAATGTGACATCATTCAGGGGTAAAACCGCAAAGGATTCTGGGAACTTGTGGCAAGAGGTACTAGCGCACGCAGGCTTTCAATTGAACTCAGTTACACAGCGATAAAAAGAAACCCAAAAAATGGCAAGAAGCTGTTGTATTATTAACTGCAATAGCCGGTCGCATGACAGCCACGGGAAGCCGACAGGTAAAGAGATCGTTTTTTTTTTTTATCGGATTACGTCGTTGAAGAGAAATTTTTTAAGCCATGTTTCCGAAGTAAGAGCCGACGGATGGTCTGGATATACCAAATATAACGTCTCAGAACACTCCAGCTCACATGTTAGTCTGCTCCAAGCATTCCCTCAAAGGTCAGAGTTTTGTAGTAGTTAATACGTCATTTTTCTTAACATAATTGGTGATATAGGTTACAAGCAAGTTTGGCGCTGAACAGAAATTGTTGCGCTATGCTCCTTTGTTTATTGTGTTTATTGTGCATAAATAGTGAATTGTCAATTGTCGATGGTCAGTCCAGCTATGACACTGGTGATGGCAAGCTACATTGTAGCCAAAGCCACCCTGGGGCGCACTGACAGAGGAGAGGCTGCCGGACACTGGCGCCACCGGGCCCTCTGACCACCACCTGTAGGCAACGGGTGAAGTGTCTTGCCCAAGGACACAACGACCAAGGCTGTTGGAGCCGGGGCTCGAACCGGCAACCTTCCGATTACAAGACGAACTCCCAACTCTCGCGCCACAATGGCCCCTTCACCCCCCCCCCCCCCCCAAAAAAAAAAACAAAAACAATAAGCACCGAGACTAAAATGCTGCAGTACAACTGCAAAGTCTGGTGGTATGTTTCTGGTATTTAGTTTATCACAGGAAGTTTGCAGTAAAGATGCAGTGCTGATCAAGATCCACAAACTATGCATTATAATTGAACCTTTCACGCATTGTGGTCGCTACAGTGGACAGCTATTCAAAGGCTGTTTTCTTGCATTTGTGTCAGTGTTGATGGTATACTTGCACACAAACCACTACATCGGACACTGTGTCCCTCCATACCCTGCCACCCAGTCAAAATGTATGTTGTCCACCTAAGTAGACATGTAAAAAAAACTCTTTGAAAAATACATGTTTAAAAAAAATGAAGTTCAGAAATCTTTTTTTCATGCCTGAAGATAAATGAAAATACATAAAAATACTTAAGAAAAAAAACCTGATTGAGGTTGTCATAATTCATGCATGAAAGGGTTAAGCAGCGAAACACCGATTCCAAGTATGGTACAATCATTGCTGATAAAATCCAAAATTATTTTAGCCCCGTATATAACAGCACACAGCATTGTTATACAAGCATGGCCACATCTCAATACACCATTTATCACAGCAACTGCGGTTATTAAAGATGTCAAACTGATCTCCTGTGACAGATACGTTCTCATTAGATAGATTTCATATAATTTGGTTATCTTATCAAAATATTACTTCCTGGTTATTCCCTATTTTACTGATTGCAAAAACCTTTTAATAATATAGGGAGTGCAGAATTATTAGGCAAGTTGTATTTTTAAGGAATAATTTTATTGAACAACAACCATGTTCTCAATGAGCCCAGAAAACTCAATATCAAAGCTGAATGTTTTTGGAAGTAGTTTTTAGTTTGTTTTTAGTTTTAGCTATTTTAGGGGGATATCTGTGTGTGCAGGTGACTATTACTGTGCATAATTATTAGGCAACTTAACAAAAAACAAATATATACCCATTTCAATTATTTATTTTTACCAGTGAAACCAATATAACATCTCCACATTCACAAATATACATTTCTGACATTCAAAAACAAAACAAAAACAAATCAGCGACCAATATAGCCACCTTTCTTTGCAAGGACACTCAAAAGCCTGCCATCCATGGATTCTGTCAGTGTTTTGATCTGTTCACCATCAACATTGCGTGCAGCAGCAACCACAGCCTCCCAGACACTGTTCAGAGAGGTGTACTGTTTTCCCTCCTTGTAAATCTCACATTTGATGATGGACCACAGGTTCTCAATGGGGTTCAGATCAGGTGAACAAGGTGGCCATGTCATTAGTTTTTCTTCTTTTATACCCTTTCTTGCCAGCCACGCTGTGGAGTACTTGGACGCGTGTGATGGAGCATTGTCCTGCATGGAAATCATGTTTTTCTTGAAGGATGCAGACTTCTTCCTGTACCACTGCTTGAAGAAGGTGTCTTCCAGCAACCGGCAGTAGGACTGGGAGTTGAGCTTGACTCCATCCTCAACCCGAAAAGGCCCCACAAGCTCATCTTTGATGATACCAGCCCAAACCAGTACTCCACCTCCACCTTGCTGGCGTCTGAGTCGGACTGGAGCTCTCTGCCCTTTACCAATCCAGCCACGGGCCCATCCATCTGGCCCATCAAGACTCACTCTCATTTCATCAGTCCATAAAACCTTAGAAAAACCAGTCTTGAGATATTTCTTGGCCCAGTCTTGACGTTTCAGCTTGTGTGTCTTGTTCAGTGGTGGTCGTCTTTCAGCCTTTCTTACCTTGGCCATGTCTCTGAGTATTGCACACCTTGTGCTTTTGGGCACTCCAGTGATGTTGCAGCTCTGAAATATGGCCAAACTGGTGGCAAGTGGCATCTTGGAAGCTGCACGCTTGACTTTTCTCAGTTCATGGGCAGTTATTTTGCGCCTTGGTTTTTCCACACGCTTCTTGCGACCCTGTTGACTATTTTGAATGAAACGCTTGATTGTTCGATGATCACACTTCAGAAGCTTTGCAATTTTGAGACTGCTGCATCCCTCTGCAAGATATCTCACTATTTTTGACTTTTCTGAGCCTGTCAAGTCCTTCTTTTGACCCATTTTGCCAAAGGAAAGGACGTTGCCTAATAATTATGCACAGCTGATATAGGGTGTTGATGTCATTAGACCACACCCCTTCTCATTACAGAGATGCACATCACCTAATATGCTTAATTGGTAGTAGGCTTTCGAGCCTATACAGCTTGGAGTTAGACAACATGCATGAAGAGGATGATGTGGACAAAATACTCATTTGCCTAATAATTCTGCACTCCCTGTAATAATGGATCGCATTTATATAGCACTTTTCGAGACCTTCAAAGCTCTTTACAATTTTGCCATTTGGTCACATTTTATTTTTTTTTTTCCATCCGAGGAGGGATTTCAATATTTCATGCTCTAAACGGGTGGAGGATAGATTGACAAGTGTACGCCCAAGTTCTGTACAGTATTCGTCACATTGCTTTTAACAATGTTTTTCTGGTCTTAGTGCAAGTGACTAACAGCTATACATAACAACTTCTTTTGATCAAATAAATGTATTAATTTCCTTTGATTTAAATGGTCATTTTATATGGAACGCCAGGACTGCCATAATGAATTAATTAAATACACCATTAAATAATTAATTAAATGTGGCAATAATTAATTAAAATTGGAATTAATTAATTAAATAAATAGTTATGACACATGTAATTAATTAATTATTGACACATTTAATTAATTATTTAATGATATATTTATTTATTTCATTTTGGCAGTCCTGGCGCCTGGCTCTCATCATGAAATAATTTTATCTGTCAGCCTCACCCATCAAACTCAGGGGGCGGGGTTAACGCTGCCCATGCAGCTTCTCTAACATTTGATTGGTTGCCGTGCAAAGTAAGTCAAAACAGGTCGATCCTAGATAATCGATTGCTTGTGTAGACTTGGGGCAGCCAGGTATCCCAGAATGCAGATCAAATCACAGGCAGCAATGGTGGTGTAGTTTTAAAATACCCCGTTTTTCTGTCACCAGCTACACTTTTAACAGTGTTTTAGCCGCGAATGTCGCGCCGTATGTCTGGTCAGGTTGTCAACATAGAATATGTTTGCAAAAGTGCTCAGATGTTTTCAGAGATTTCACTAGCTCTGCTAACAATTAGCATGCAGAGTGCACCGAGGGGGTAGTTAACCGGTTTGTTTACATATTCCACTCTCCGTGTTCCACATGTTGCATTCGCAGATTCTCATTTTCACCGAACGATCGTCTCTTTCCGCCTGGTCTTGTGTCTCTGTGCTTCTGTAACATAAAGAACGAGCTGACATTTTTCTCACGAAACCAGCGATCAGCTCAACAGACCCTCAGTTTACCTGCATGCATCCTCCTCCTCATCTGTCAGCTGTTTAACACCTGCTGCTAATTCAAGAAACACGCCTACGTTACCTGGTGATAGTCACAGTTTAACTGGGCAGCCGGTGCTCGATATAAAGCAATGTCAGCGCATTTTTCTGCACAAGATAAGTAAATATAGTGTTTTCCCCGAGCGCAGAGCTGCTGGAGCTTGTTTCCTTACAGAGCACTTTATAGGCGAACAGCTTCATCAGCGGCTGATGTCCAATCACCGGCACACAGCTTTCAAACCTCAGCTGAGTTTTAGCTCTCAGTGGTTAAACGCTGGACTTCATTCACTCAGGTTCTGTCTGTCGGGTCACGTTTACTTCGCTGTTTTATTTACAACTGAACAAATCGGTTTGGCTGAGGTTAAAGTTACGTTTCATAACTGCATAGTTTCACAGACGTTTAATGGTTCACTGGCACATGTGTTAGACTGAACTATCATCTAAATATCATCTGTTTTTTAATAGTTATTCAACTGTATTCTAAGCACCAGCTGTCTGTTAGAATGTGATTTTTTTTTCTCTCTCTGTTGGCAGAGGTATAAAAATGCGCAGGAAAATCTGACGTGCATGGCGAACTTCACCGACGATATTTAGGGAGGAATAAACACACATCAAACATAAATGAACCATTTGCCTGTCTCCATAATTGAGAGCATTTTCTCTTCTTATGTCAACACTCTCTCTCTCTCTCTCTCTTTTTTTTTTTTTTTTTTTTTTTTTGCTTTTTCGGTCATGTTATGTTTACCTGTCAAAGGCTTGTTACAAACTATGAAACACATTGTGCAGACTTCTGGATGTTAGAAGAAAACTAATACTGCTCATGAATGAGACTAAAGGCAGGAAGGTGTCCTTTAAAACTAAACATGTTAATAGGACCTCCCTATTTATATCATAGTTTATGATATAGCACGTGTATTTCAGTAATAGCTGAGGCCACTATACGTGCTGGCCTCATATCAAATGTGAAGGCAGACTGAGTCTATGTTTGACGTTTTTTATATCTAATCTTCCTTTTCAAACATTTAAACAGCAGCGAGTCTGCAGCTGAGGGAATACAAACTCAAATTGTCGGAACAGGTTTGCTCGTTTCTTGGATTCATTTGGTGATTTATTAAATCTATAACTGTTATTCTAATCTGCTGCTGAGTCTCTTACACTTTTCTTTATGCTGTATATTTTCACGTCTCTGGAATAGTTGGAAGTTAGATAGTCAGGTGGGAAACTTTGTGTTAACTCATGGAGCTGAGGATATCGTGGATATCGTGGACATGCTGACCTCGCTGCGTGGTGTACAGAGCGAGGTCAGCATGATTAATATTCACAATAAAAATATTAGCCGAACATCATGAAGTCTGTATGTGTTTCATAGTGTCGAACAACCTTTGTACAGTTAAAGCCAGCAGTTACTACATGACGGAAACACCAACGTTATCTCTTTTATGCATTTATACACAGGTCACGCTGATTACTGAACAAAAACCCAAAGATCAGATGTTAAACAGATTTATTTGCTCTCTCTCCTCCTTAAACATGTTTTTAATGTTAGTTATAATTCAGAATTGGCGACTGAAACACGTAGGACACATAAGAACATCAGGAAATAAAACACCGATAAATATAACCTCAGTAAAAGAAGTCAGCGGGGGTTACTACAGCTGTGTACCGGGGCCTGCGCTTTGTCGGTGGGATTGCTTGCGAGGCGAGCGGGTCTATCCCACGCTTTGCCGTGAGACTGGGCAGACGTCTCCGAAATCATCGAAACACTTTTGCAAAGAGGCTGTATCTTGACAAACCGACCAGACACATGAAGATTAAACCACTACATTCTCGGCTAAAAAAATATTAAAACGGTATTTGGTGACACACAAACAGGGTTTTTCAAAGCTCAGTTCTGTTAGCTTCCACATTGTTGTTGTGTGCTAGAAACAATGGCCACCAGGCCAAAGCAATGGTTTTGACTCGATCAGCGTTAACCCCGCCCCCTGAGTTTGATGGGTGAGGCTGACAGATAAAATTATTTCATGATGAGAGCCAGGCGCCAGGACTGCCAAAATGAAATAAATAAATATATCATTAAATAATTAATTAAATGTGTCAATAATTAATTAAATGTGTCAATAATTAATTAAAATGTGAAATACATAAATAATTAATTAAATGTGTCAATAATTAATTAATTAAATGTGTCAATAATTAATTAAAATGTGAAATACATAAATAATTAATTAAATGTGTCAATAATTAATTAATTAAATGTGTCAATAATTAATTAATTAAATGTGTCAATAATTAATTAAAATGTGAAATACATAAATAATTAATTAAATGTGTCAATAATTAATTAATTAAATGTGTCAATAATTAATTAAAATGTGAAATACATAAATAATTAATTAAATGTGTCAATAATTAATTAATTAAATGTGTCAATAATTAATTAAAATGTGAAATACAAATAATTAATTAAATGTGTCAATAATTAATTAATTACATGTGTCATAACTATTTATTTAATTAATTAATTCCAAATTTAATTTATTATTGCCACATTTAATTAATTATTTAATGGTGTATTTAATTAATTCATTATGGCAGTCCTGGCGTTCCATAATTTTAAAGGATTCTCTAAAAAGTTATTACACAGACCAAATCAAAACCCCAAACAGTAAGTAGCCGGACACGTAAATGAAGGACAAGCACTGCAGGGAATATAAAAAGGAAAAAAAGCTGCCCTGTGTCACAGGTGGAATGCAGGCAATCTACACTGCAGCCCTAAAGGGGCAAAAAAAGGATGTAAGAAAAGTCTTTGATGGCCAAGCAGAAATCCACAAGCAAAAGCTTGGCGATATGTAAATTAAAGCAAGATATAAGCATACTGTGCAGGTTACCTCGAAAGGAATATCCCTCCTGCTCTACGATACAGCTGTCTTTCAATTATCCATCTCCAGGTTAGAACTCCACTCTGATAAGTATCAAAAAGAGGTGGCACAGTCCACTACAGATATGGGGATCAAACAAAGCTTTCTCCTAAAGGGTAAAAACTGATTTTACCATCACACTCCACAGAGACTCGAGCAGAACATTTTTCTATAGCCTGCCTCTCCAACAGGGGGCTATGAACCCCCCACCAATCCACCTTTAGAAAGATTAAGAAGGCTAAATGCTACGACTCACACTACTCGCACCAGGAATTCCCGCACAAGACTCTGGGTTTAAACAACAAGAGAAAGACCCTAATTACCTGCACCTGTGCTTATAAATGGGAAAACAACCCAGTCCTCCCTACAAGGGGCAATTCTCAGGACCAGATCTCATCTCTCACAGTAAGAAATACTAATTAAAAGCAAAGCCTTAAAGGTATGGGTTTACTGACAAATATTAAACTGTCTACAAAAAGTACGAGGCATCTCTTTGTTGCATGTTTAATGGAAAATCAGCCTGTAACCTAGACGTCCTAAAATATTACTCATTCCAGCTTTTCAAACTGTACTCAACAAAAGGGTTTTTTAGACCATTGTGGTTTCAACTGAATGACAAATGGAGGGAAATGATGACGAGAGAAACAGCTTTTTCTTTACTCTGGTCCACTCTTAAAACCACATCAAAATCAAAACTTGTACATGACATTGGTGCTTCCTTAAAATGGCAATATTCAGATGAATACATTTGATCCAGTGATTGGTTAGCAAAAACCGAATAGCCTTCAGAGTCTGGGTTGACGGATCCGTCTGATATCAGCCTAGTACTTTAAAGGTTTGTAGTCAAAGGAGGGTTTCTGAGGGTTTTGTTGAGTCACAAGCTGATAAAACATTCCCCACATCATTGCATCACCACCTTCAGCTGTCAGGACTGTTGAGAATTGCAAACTGTCAAAGCACAACCATCAGGTTAACTCTTGTTTCAAGACAAAAAAGTGCAAAAGAGCTATTACTGTGAGAACTACAATCTGCGCTTTCATGTCTATTATGGCAATTTCGTTTTGAAAACACTACAAAGTGGGAGAGCAATGAAATCTGATTTGAGTGTGAATAAAAAATGGAGGAAATGGTAAACAGATTCCTGTTGATGATATTTTAAGAAGAACAAGGCTGCCAGTTTTTCAGATGCTCAATTTATTAGAATGATTTACTGAGCTCTTGTACACAACTCTGACTCATTCACATTAGCAACTGCACACCTTAATAAAACCTTAGCTGGGTCAAAAAGGCAGCAATTAGCAATTTCAAAGACCATCTCATTAATTAGAATAGAGAATAAGGACACAAACACGTTAACAAACACAAAGTTGCCCTCACGCAGCATAAGAACACATGCACACATGCATTACAGGGATGATGAACAGTTGCTACTAATTACAGTTAGTGTTGGTTAGAAACACACAAGAGGGAAGAAAGAGACAGAAATAGAGGTTTGAAAGAGAAAGACAAATCATAAGAGAAAGAGTAGAGTTGGGAAGGTGTAAGCAATAAAAACTTCACCCACACAAGACATAGGAACAATGTTCCCTCTAAGCTGCAGGCGTGCGCAATTGCGCACTGCTGGCACGGTCTCTGCGCACAGAAAATCTGCATTGCACACACAAAAAAAATCTAACCTGAATTGAAATGAACATTATATACATTATCAATTCTGTTTCGCAGTGTTAGTCAGTAAGTGACTGGCTGCTCCCGTATGGGATTAGAACGATGCCACCTTATCCCATAGGCCAGCCAATGATGCGAATCACATCCATATATACACAGGCTATGACAGCGTCCTTATGTGCCGACACCGGTGTTTTAGCTAGCAAAGCGGCTGATGTGGAGTGAAGCCACGTTAATGACAACGTGTACAACCATTGGAGATGTGAGCAGGACAGACGGAACAATTGACAGAAAAAGTGTGGACTTTATACCAGTTTTTAAATTGTGTTGATAGGCCACGTAAAACCAGAGTTATGATAAAAAAATATGTGCAATGGTTGGTTTTCTCCCTGATTACTATCGTTGTTTGTTTTCACCATTTTTTCCGCAGTACATAGCGTTTTATAAGGAAAACGGAAGTAAGGGGGGAAGTGTTAGGAGTGACGGAGGTGTTTTGAGATATGAGAGATTTGCAACGTTTAGCGCAAATCTTGTGTAGTTAGTGTGCAGTGTAGTCACTAGTTTTGTTGTGTGTGTCAGAGCAATGAGACGACTGCTGAATGTTACAGGTGTTACAGCAGTGATACATCTCCTGTTGTCAGGCCTGCGGGTATCAGGCTGTTGTTCTCCTTTATCTCATAGTGGACAGAAATTATTTTTTGGAGTGGCACAAATCATTTGTGTGGCATCAGATTTGATGCAGAACAGCTGATTGTTCTGTGAATAGTTTGAAATGTTTGTTTAAAAAAACGCCTTGGCTGCATTTTTAGGTAAACAGCTGCAAAAAACTTTGTTACTTTTTTGAAGAAGTAACTACGGTATATCATTAATTGCCCAGCATTGGTCATTATTTACTGTATTTTGAAGACAGAGTTACAGGACTCTCTCCCAGACCACAGACTCATACTCATAATACAAGTCAGAGCTTTATAAAAAAGAAAAAAGAAAAAAAGAAAGTTGTGTTTTCAAGATTGGAGTTCAAGTTAATTTTACTTCCAATAGTGTTAACATGCTACACAGGTCATGAACAAGATTTTTTTTAAATTTTCATTGTAAGTGGGCTAAAGCAGTTAATTAAAAGTAGTCTAACATAAACGCTGTAATTTGATTATTTTAATAAACCATGTGACTTGGATGGATTCGATGCTGGCGTGACCATACTGCACACGTCTGCTGTTGCTCACAGTGGTCCAAGGGACGCTCAGGGAGTTTGTGTGTTCGCTCAGACACGTGAAAAATTAGAGGGAACATTGGATAGGAAGTCACAGAGCTAATCCACACACTAATGAGACTCTGTGTTAATTGAGGCTAGTAATTAATCAGTCCCAGTCTGCCATAATATCAGTTTTACAGTCATGCAGCCACCCTCTTTCTACACTGTAGACAATTGCATAAACCACAGCATATCCTGCGGTTGACATGATGACCCGTAGTGACAAACAAAGGCACAATTCAAAATCTTATCGACTCCAACTAATGATTGTTTCTGTTATCTCTTGGTTTCATGTTTCATTCCGTGAAATGCTGCAAAGTAAATCTGCTTAGAACCATGAGTCTTTTATTTTAGTGGAATGGGTGCACTACACAACTATTTTTAGAAGTAAAGTAAAAAGTTTGCCTCATTTGATATCTAGACTTTTAAAACAGAGGAACCCAAACATCAGAACTGCTACAGAGAAGTCAAGAAACTTCTTGAAAGCCACTGAGAGCTTTACTTTGCTGCACTGTGTTCTTGTCGCGTTAACAAAAGATCCCAGCACAGTGGGATTCATGGGGCACACGTCTACTGCCAGTTTCTACTTTACACTTGTTCATTTATGGATATAAAGTGGGTACAATTATGTGTTTTTATTTTTTAGGTTAACTGCTGTTGTGACACATTGTTTCAAATCAGTTTTTTATTTTATTTTATTAGTTTATTTTTTGTTTTCTCTGAGGCAGGTCCATGCTTTGCAGTAAAATGCTAAACACCTATAGGGTATGCCAATTTAATTGGGATAAAAATAACTGCCTGAAACTGTCTAAGGCAGCAGAAAAGAATTCCAGACAAAATCCTGTGAGAGTCGCTAATGATTCGTTTTGCACTTTGTCAAAGTTTTCAAAAAAAACAAAAACCAAAACAACTTTCCTCTGACAGTATAATAAGTTCTTGTCACAATTCATTTTAAGCCAGAAGATACAGCGCATATTCAGAACAGCAAAACACAGTGAGAGGGCCCACTAACAAGCACACTTGTGTAGAGACATAACAATTCAATTAAACTGGTGCATTAATTTTCTCTTTCACAGAGCGTAATAAATTAGCAGTGAATAATGAAATGCAATTAAATAATGTGCACTGGGGCAGTGAATGACCAGGCAGTGGTAACCTCTAAGAAGGTTTAGCCACACACTTGGGCCTCAGTTTCAGCATTTCAGCTCTTCCCTTAAAGATATTCCTTTCCTATGTTCTAATATGTTCAAGCATTCATTGATTCATTATTTAGTAGTGGACAGTCTATGAAATGTTGCATTAGGTTTTGTGTAGGATAAGACTTTCAAAACAAAGGTGGAGACAAAGGAGAAAATGGAGAGCATAGGGACAGGAAAGGGAAAAACGCAGGGACCTGGACTACAGATGTATTACAGTTTTTTCTGAATGCTTAAACCCTAACTGTGATTCCTGTAGCACAATCTCTAAAACTATTCAGACTTATAGCAAAACCACTCACTGAGTTTGCAAAACTAAAAGCACAAAAACTGCTTTGCACTCAGTTTGCAATTTTGTAACACACACTTTGCAAAACTGTAGGCACAATTCACTGCACAACACTCAATTACCAAATTTCCAACACACTCCTAGCAAAAGTATACACATGTATGGCTATCATTAACACTAATTTGCCAACTGTCTGGCACACTTTCACATGTGAAAACTTTTTTAGATAATTAGTTCACTTTGCAATCAGCCTAAGCACTATAATACAGGTAAGCTGTGTGTGCGGAGTACAATGGAGGGAGCAGAAAGAGTGAGAAGTAGAGGAGGCCGAGGAAGAGGACGTGGAGGTGAAGAAGTAGGATGAAGAGGACGACAAGGACAAGGAGGAGCAAGAGGAAGACGAGGAGGGGGGAGAGGAAGATGAGGAGGGGGGAGAGGAAGGGTAGGAAGAGTAAGAAATAGAATTGCTGATGACATCAGAGCTACAATAGTGGACCATGTAATCAACCATGTAATCAACCGTGGAATGACCCTGAGGGTAGCTGGCCAACGGGTCCAGCCTAACTCGAGCCGCTACACTGTAGCCAGTACCATAAGGACATCTTGAAATGAGAATCGGTTAGTACAGTCACTTCGCACAAAGATTTGTAGCACTGCCATATGCCAATGAGAAACACACCAATACCATTGATGTAAAAATACTGAAATTGCTACTTTACAGAATTGCTAGATGACCAGATGCTGGGGGCAGAGGAAGCATGTTCACTGCAGACCAAGTAACCCATATAGTCATTATGGCGATTGCAAATAATCCTATACTTGGAAATAACCACTTGTGTTTGTTTTGATGTGTTTGAATAAACACCAGTACTTGAAGTTTGGATCTCTCTATGCTTATGGATCTATGACAGAAGTATGAGCTCAAACTGACATAGCCTACCTTGTGCACAGAGAAAGCAAAACCCAGATGTGTTTTATATTCATACCAGAATACAAAACACATATAGAACCCTAACCCTTAATGCAATGGAGCTAAGGCTTCTTTATAATCAGAAAAGAAAAAAAAGAAAAAAAATAGATTAGGCTTTAGATTTAGATTAGGCTTTAGTCCACGTCTGTTATACTTCCTGTTTTACTTTGACGGTCCCTTGTCTCATGTCAGTGTTTCTAGTTTTCCTTCCCCTTGGTCTAGTCATGTTTGATTTCTCCCTCTTTGCTTTTAAATTAATGATATGTCAACGTTGTATTTATGTTCCTTTGCTTCGCCATGTCCTACCCTGATCAGAAAAAAGAAAAACACTGGTCTTTTCATGATCTGAGTAGTGGCAGGAGTAAACTGTTTTCAGCAGACACAAATGCCTCAAAGCTAACTCTCCATGCTAATGAGTGTTCATGTTAATTGATGCTACTAATTAATCAGCCTCACTGCTAAGAAATCCAATTTGGTCCTCTGTTTCATTCTCTCATAAGATTAGCTTTAGAGAAATACATCCCACAGTCAGAGAGAGAGAGAATTCCAAAGCAATTCTATCCATGACCAAGCATGCTCTGAGATCAGGGTATTTGAAATGTATATCTTTAACACACAAATACACAATTACATTAGTTATAGTGTGAAAGAGTTACAGTGAGACTCTCAGTTGCAGACTGTTTTCATACTTGTTTGAATCGTGTGAAGCAAAGTGTTACTGCAAAGAAAACAAATTTTCCATTGTGAATTCAGTCCATTGTCTGATTTATAGTTGCAAATGAATCGATAACTTTCTGTGAAGTAACAGTGCACAAGTTGGGAAGGTTGCTAGAAGCAACTAGAAGGTGTAATGCTTATTACACACCAGCACAAGGATCATTAAATCTGAATTTTTATTCCGATTTACTGATTGTTCTTTAAGTTTGACTGTGGGAGAACAAATGGCAGTTATTGCAATAGACATGACCTATCCTCAGCTTCTTCTAGGAGCAGTTAATAAAAAATCAATGAAAAAAATCAATAGGTATGCAAGGCGAGACTCAAATGACAGACAGAGCTGGTACTCCTATGGTGATGTTCTGAAATATTATGAAAGAAAATGGTGCTTCAAAGTAGTTTTTTTATTATTATTTTTTTATTTGGATTCTCACCCAGACCACAACACAATTCATAATCATTGGGGCAATGTTTTTCCAGGCACTAGACACTTTTGAAACATTCAGTTTTCATATCTGCACTTTATCAGATACAGATACAACTTTATAAATAAAAGTTAAAAAGGCTAATTAAAAAGTCAAATATTGAAAGCCACTCAATTTAGTCTTCTTGGTCTATCCAAATTTCTCCCTATACTTCAATCTTCTACAATTCCTCCTTTTGAGCTAAATTAAAACTGGTAGAAGTGTAGCCCCAGCCCTTTTTAAGAGCCCTTAAGAGTCTCATGAATTCAAAGCCTGCTCACATCTCTTACACTCTTAACTTGCGTGACATACTCTGCTGGTGTAAATTGTCAACTTCCATAAAATTTGTTGTTGCATACTGTACTCAGTGCATAGAATATTCACAATGGATTTGAAATGCCACGTACACAGTACAGCAAGACAGGTGACAAGCATCCTCCTAAGCTCAGTTGGTACAGAGCACGCAACTTATTGCTGAGGCCTTATCACAGCATCCTAGCCCGTTGCTGCATGTCATACCCCAATATAGTGACCTTCTCTCTACAGGGGAAGCTGAATTCAAATAACAAATAATGAAATAAGGTAAGCTACACTTTCATTATCCCAAATTTGGGAAGTTCCTTTGTGTTTTCATATGTTTGTCATATACAGTGGGGCAAAAAAGTATTTAGTCAGCCACCGATTGTGCAAGTTCCCCCACCTAAAATGATGACAGAGGTCAGTAATTGGCACCAGAGGTACACTTCAACTGTGAGAGACAGAATGTGAAAAAAAAATCCATGAATTCACATGGTAGGATTTGTAAAGAATTTATTCGTAAATTAGGGTGGAAAATAAGTATTTGGTCAATAACAAAAATACAACTCAATACTTTGTAACATAACCTTTGTTGGCAATAACAGAGGTCAAACGTTTACTATAGGTCTTTACCAGGTTTGCACACACAGTAGCTGGTATTTTGGCCCATTCCTCCATGCAGATCTTCTCGAGAGCAGTGATGTTTTGGGGCTGTCGCCGAGCAACACGGACTTTCAACTCCCGCCACAGATTTTCTATGGGGTTGAGGTCTGGAGATTGGCTAGGCCACTCCAGGACTTTCAAATGCTTCTTACGGAGCCACTCCTTTGTTGCCCGGGCGGTGTGTTTTGGATCATTGTCATGTTGGAAGACCCAGCCTCGTTTCATCTTCAAAGTTCTCACTGATGGAAGGAGGTTTTGGCTCAAAATCTCACGATACATGGCCCCATTCATTCTGTCCTTAACACGGATCAGTCGTCCTGTCCCCTTGGCAGAAAAACAGCCCCATAGCATGATGTTTCCACCCCCATGCTTCACAGTAGGTATGGTGTTCTTGGGATGCAACTCAGTATTCTTCTTCCTCCAAACACGACGAGTTGAGTTTATACCAAAAAGTTCTACTTTGGTTTCATCTGACCACATGACATTCTCCCAATCCTCTGCTGTATCATCCATGTGCTCTCTGGCAAACTTCAGACGGGCCTGGACATGCACTGGCTTCAGCAGCAGAACACGTCTGGCACTGCGGGATTTGATTCCCTGCCGTTGTAGTGTGTTACTGATGGTGACCTTTGTTACTTTGGTCCCAGCTCTCTGCAGGTCATTCACCAGGTCCCCCCGTGTGGTTCTGGGATCTTTGCTCACCGTTCTCATGATCCTTTTGACCCCACGGGATGAGATCTTGCGTGGAGCCCCAGATCGAGGGAGACTATCAGTGGTCTTGTATGTCTTCCATTTTCTGATGATTGCTCCCACAGTTGATTTTTTCACACCAAGCTGCTTGCCTATTGTAGATTCACTCTTCCCAGTCTGGTGCAGGTCTACAATACTTTTCCTGGTGTCCTTCGAAAGCTCTTTGGTCTTGGCCATAGCGGAGTTTGGAGTCTGACTGTTTGAGGCTGTGGACAGGTGTCTTTTATACAGATGATGAGTTCAAACAGGTGCCATTCATACAGGTAACGAGTGGGGGACAGAAAAGCTTCTTACAGAAGACGTTACAGGTCTGTGAGAGCCAGAGATTTTCCTTGTTTGAGGTGACCAAATACTTATTTTCCACCCTGATTTACGAATAAATTCTTTACAAATCCTACCATGTGAATTCATGGATTTTTTTTTCACATTCTGTCTCTCACAGTTGAAGTGTACCTCTGGTGCAAATTACTGACCTCTGTCATCATTTTAAGTGGGGGAACTTGCACAATCGGTGGCTGACTAAATACTTTTTTGCCCCACTGTAATGACATTTAAGCTTAGATTAATTTATCTCAAAACCCAACATTGCAAATCAAATCTCTTAATAGGGCAAAACTAATGTGGGATCAAAAAAAATGCAATAAATAAGAAAATTATCAAGTAATAACATAATTACAAACTGAAATATGAATATGAGATAATAATGTATATGGCAGTAAAAAAGATCAATACAGCAAAACAGCTTACTAAATCTAATAAAAACACCACAATAAAATTAAAAAACAATAAAATGGCTCATTATAACAGTGTATAAAGAATGTAATACATGTGCTGCACTGTAGATATGACTTACATAAGATGTGCAAAATTTCCTGTTTCTGTTCTTGCAGCACTGAAGCTCAATCACTGTTAGAAAAAGAGCCACCTGCTCAGTGAGTGATGCAGAGGGTAGTCACGATTATCAAGAGGTGAATGACAGTTTAGTGCCATGCTCTCCACCATAGCTTCAAATGTATTCAGTTTGCAGCAAGAATTCCTCATCAGTTTATTCAGTATGTTAGTATCCCAGTATGTAAGAACACTGTGATAACAAACACCCAGAAACAGATGAACATTTAAATGCAAATTACAAAGACTCTCAATCTCACTAGGAGATGCCCATCCCCTTTTTGTATACAGCCTCTCTGCTGGTGTTTAAGTTCTCCTGTTGCTAGTGTGGGTGTCCATGTACTTGTATCCCTCCACCACATCAATATCTCCTCTCAAGAAATGGACCATGTAGCTGTCCTTCTATCTGAAATCAGTCAATAGACATGTCACCATATCATGGTCTACTGACATTCCTCATAGCTTCTTTCTCAGTACCAGAGGTTGGATTGTGATGAACGCACTGGAGGTCCCAAATAATTTGATTATCACCATGCAGACACAGCCATCCTGATGGGAGTGAGCTCTATGGAGTTCTTATGTATGTAATTGCAACATCCACTCCCAGACTTGGTTGATCTGCAAACTGCAGAGTGTATAGAGACTATTTCATTCTCTTGCTTCAGATACAGTTTCAGGCTATGATGGCCTGCAGCCTTGCTTTGGTGCAGTTTTCTCACCTGTCTCCTAAGCTGGTTACATATCGCAGTCAAGTAGGAGGTGTTTGTCAGAGTCAGACCCACAGATTTCATTTGGGGGTGAAGAAGAGGAGGAATGCAACAGACATGTGTAAGACTGCTTTCTTCCATTTGTGCAAAAACTCTAAAATTAGAAATATCCTGTCTCAGAGTGATGCTGAAAAACTAGTTCTTGCATTCATTACTTCCAAGTTGGACTACTGCAATTCATTATTATCAGGAAGTCCTAAAAACTCCCTGAAAAACCTTCAGTTAATCCAAAATGCTGCACCAAGAGTACTGACAGGGACTAGAAAGAGAGAGCAGATTTCTCCTGTATTGGCCTTCCTTCAGTCCAGAATTGAATTCAAAATCCTGCTCCTCACATACAAGGTCTTAAATAATCAGGTCCCGTCTTATCTTAATGACCTTGTAGTACCATATCACGCCATTAGAGCACTTCGCTCTCGCTCTGCAGGCCTACTTGTTGTTCCTAGAGTATTTAAAAGTAGAATGGGAGGGAGAGCCTTCAGTTTTCAGGCCCCTCTTCTGTGGAACCAGCTTCCAGTTTGGATTCGGGAGACAGACACTATCTCTACTTTTAAGATTAGGCTTCAAACTTTCCTTTTTGCTAAAGCATATAGTTAGGGCTGGACCAGGTGACCCTGAATCCTCCCTTAGTTATGCTGCAATAGACGTAGGTGTCATGGTCTGGGTAGGTACCTGCAGGTCTCCAACAGCGGCTCCTCCTCCTTTAGGCGGAGAGTGGTTGCTCCTCCCTGGCTGACCACCTGTGGGCAATTATTCCGGCAGTATATCAGACCTGCGCACTCAACCGTTCACCGCCTGAGTATCTGCTATCCCATGTTAGTCAAGTGAAGAGAGATTGCTCTGTCCTGAACCCGTGTGACAACTCACCTGTCTTTCTTGTTCTCAGAGTTAGCTCCTGGAGGTTTTTCTGTGCGCCACTAGCGTGGTGGCGTTGTTTTGTGTTCGCTTTTGTTTACTGTGGGTGGAAATAAATCCTTTGTTCACTTACCGTCTCGCTTCCGGTTTGGTTTCTGCACTTGTGTCCATCTCCGTTACCTAGTGCCGCTGGGCACTAGGTAACGGAGGTAACGGACTAGGTAACGGACAGTAGGCTGCCGGGAGATTCCCATGATGCATTGAGTTTTTCCTTTCCAGTCACCTTTCTCACTCACTATGTGTTAATAGACCTCTCTTCATTAAATCATACCTGTTATTAATCTCTGTCTCTCTTCCACAGCATGTCTTTATCCTATTTTCCTCCTCTCACCCCAACCGGTCGCAGCAGATGGCCCCGCCCCTCCCTGAGCCTGGTTCTGCCGGAGGTTTCTTCCTGTTAAAAGGGAGTTTTTCCTTCCCACTGTCGCCAAAGTGCTTGCTCATAGGGGTCATATGATTGTTGGGTTTTTCTCTGTATCTATTATTGTACAATCTACTATACAATATAAAGCGCCTTGAGGCGACTGTTGTTGTGATTTGGCGCTATATAAATAAAATTGAATCGAACTGAATTGAACATAAAGATAATGAGGGTATGTGGAGGCAGGGTGTTTGCAGCAGAGGGCTGTAAAATAAACCTGTTACCTTCCACAGCAAAACATAGACCACTGAGCTCCCCAGTACAGGGGTGAAGGCTTTAGGTCTCGCTTTAATCTATTACTCGTAAATCTTACTAGGACAAACTGCATAAAATCCACAATTTTCAAAATGTTAAATTGCTAAATCACTTGACATTTAACACAATCATAGCTAAAGTTGTAGATGAACAGGTTAACTTGGGAGGCAGGGAGAATTTTTTTGTCTGTACTTATTAAATTATACAGTCACAGACAGGCATGTGCACTGACTCACATGCGCACGCACAAACACACACAGCCAGAGAGATGTTATGCTACACTACACAACGTTTCAGTGACAAAAGGAGACAGGTAAATGCAACTGGAAGCCATGTTGTCAACACTGATATTTCATTGTTGTATGTATGAGTGTGTGTATGTGACATTACTCATTTAAGAATTTACAAGAATGTGTTCAAAATGATTAATATGAGATGTTTAAGGTCACTGTGTGGGTGGATCCAATGAACATGACTACAGCCTTGCTGTACACATATACACAGGCAACACCAGAAATACTGATCTATAAATATATCGAGACTTATGCATATTTATGAGACTATTTCATACTGAGAACCCTGTGCGTGTCTTGTGTCTGAGTCAAAATTGTACTTGTCATTTTTAATCTACTTCTCTAACTATTGCTAATCAATAATAAAAGAGCCACTCAGTGTTTGGCACACACAAAGCAAGCTGTTATGGCTTTTCTCAAAGTGCTTCTCACTCAGTTTATATCATATCGCAAGCATTTCCATAAACTTTTTTTGGGGTCTTGTCTTTCTTCTGACCTCTTTCCAAAGCTTCTCCAGCTGACTTATATGTCACTTTTCATTATTGTTAAATAAAGTGCCTCTAATGACATTTCTTTGGCTTCTCTTTTTATATTACGGTCATTAGCTTAACATAATGCGTCTGTAATGGCTGAACATTTGTATTTAGCTGACAGACTCAGTTGAGCTTTAATTTTACAGACAAAACAACTCAAGTAACACACTGACGGTAAAAACAAAACTAAATCAGCTTTCATTTGTAGTCATCGCAGTCATCTCATAAAATTTTCAAATCTGCCTTATCCATCCACCATTACGCCTCTGCACTCAGAGCACGTTTTTTTTTCCATGTGCAAGTTCCACTAATGTGTTGTTTGTAATTTGTGAGGTGACATCCAGTTTGAGACACAAGCTATTTCTGCAGTATACACAGAGGGTTGGTCAAGTCAGTAAATTTGTCCCGGATGAGTTGGCAGGCTGAGGAGTGACTGACTAACAGATTGAGGTCAAGAATGGACTTGTTTGAAAATTGTTCCTGTCTTTGTTTGTTCAAACAAATTTGAATGACAAGCATTAAGGACATGAGATATGGAGCTGCTGTTGTATTTGTGCTTCTGTTTGGAATGGATTAATGTCATTAAAACGTATGCATTCACACAATTTCATAATCAATCTAAATGTGTGTTTTGGTAGAGATTTAAGCATGGATACAGATTTGACTACTGAAATTTCCTACTAGAAATCAAATACTGAACATCACAAAGAACTGAAAGTCAGCATTTTTTTTAACACGTGTAGAGTTGTTTAAATGTACCAAGCCCTTCTATGTTTATATTTTTTTAAAAGATTAAGCAATTCCTGTAACTGTTTTCCTTGTGCTTGCTATATCACCACTAGGAATTGCCAACATAAATTTCACAGTGAATTTGAAGGTACAATTCAAAATCTGTTTTAATCTTGAAAACTGTGACTTCCTACGATGCGCCGACAACTGGCGAGGGGCTCTAGATCCCTTTATTCCATAACATTTAACATAACTTGCTCAGTTGCACATCTGTCAGACACTAGTGATGCATAACATCAACTCAAAATCTTCCATCTTTGGTTCCTGAAAACCTTTATCATTTATTTTTATGTTGTCGCCTTCTGATCTTATGATAGTATGTCACCACTTTGACGTTTTCTTTTATCTTAACTATTTCAAAGAGACAACTACAACCAACACTTTCTTTTACTCTAAATAATTTATGTCATTGTTTTTGTTTTGTCTTTTTAGTAATTTATTGTGGAAAGAACAAATACTTTTTATCATTTTCTGAAGCCAAAGTTATCATAGTTTTTTTATTTACATTTATATCAAAAATAATACATGTAAATGATATTATAATCTACTAACTTACACGAAGGATCATATATGAGCAGATATCAGACAGCCTTCAAGTGATTCTGGCAAACCATCAGGTGACCTCAGGGAGGGGAACAAAGTTCCTGTCTACTGATTCTGCACATTTTTAGGTGCAGTCAAGAAGCAGAGGGTGACTGACTTGGTGGTCTCAGGAGTTTGTCTCTACTTTTTGCAGATGATGTGCTTTTGTTAGCTTCACTGAATGATGATCTCAAAGTGGCACTGGAGAGGTTCGTGGCAGACTGTGAAGCAGCTGGGATGAAAATTAAGACCTCAAACTATAAGGCCATGCTGCTTAGTAAGAAAATGGTGGAGTGGGTGGGAAATGAGTCACTGTCCTAAGATGAGGAATTTAAGTATCTCGGGGTCGTGTTCATGACTAAGTGATTAACTGTTGTATTGGATGTGGCATCAGCAGTGATATGGACACGACATCAGTCTGTTGTGGTGAAGAGAGTTGAGCATAAAAACAAACTTGCCAATCTACAATCCTACCCTCACATATCGTCATGCCCTCTGGATAGGGAGTGAAAGATGAGTGTGTGGATGTGAGTGGTGAAAATGAGCTTCCTCTGAAGGAGATAGGATGAGGAGAGGCTTGAAGTCGCTATGCTTTGCCATTGAAAAGAGCCAGCTGAGGGGGTTCAGGCATCCTATCAGGATTTCAACAAGTTGTTCTGGGTGCTTCCAACCAAGAGGAAGCTGTGGTGTAGACCTTGGACATGTAGGAGAGGTTACATTTCTTGGCTGGCTTGGGAAACACTGAGGGGTTTCCCCAAAAGAGCAGAAAAGGTGGATGTCAACAGATATGTCAGATATTAGTACATTGTTGTACTTTTCACTTGAAAATAATTTTAATGATAAATTAACTTAAAAGTGTAATGTTCTTGTATTTTCCGTTAATTTAATAATTATTTCAGCTCTACAGTAGTTGTCCATTTCCAGCTGCCCTGGGGAAATATTAAAATTACCATGTATAATAAGGACTTTAGTTATCCCCCCCCTCCCCCCAGATAGATTATGATATATATATATATATATATATATATATATATATATATATATATATATGTATATATATATATATATATATACCGTATTTCCCGGACTACAGAGCGCACCTGAATATTAGCCGCACAAGCTTAAATCAGGGGAAAATCCTGTTTTGTACATACATTAGCCGCACCTGACTAAAAGCCGCAGGTGTTTCAATGTTGACTTATCATATGTAAGAGAATATGCACAAAGGGAATTGTCAGGAAAGAGATGGCTGTTTGGAGACACATCACTTTTATTAATATTTTGAAAAACAAGTTATGGGTACATATTTGCATAACTTTTTAGGGTATGTGTACAAGTAGTGGTAATTACAAGTACGAAACATGTACTGTGCTTCATAAATGAGTAACAAATGTAGTACATAACAATAACCTACAGCACACCAGAAAAATAGATTCAGACTACCTTTTGGGCTCAGGTGCAGTGACATGGCTTTAACAAGAAGAAAAGTCAGTCATTCACCACCATCTTTCTCTTCTTCCTGCGCTCTAAAACCACCAAAGTCCTCTCCTCCAGTGTCGGAAACAAACAGGTTCAGGATGGCTTCGTCATCCACTCTCCGCTTCTCTCCTTCGTTGTCACTTTCAAAACCAAAGAAATTTGTAATTTATTTTATCAACTTTCCTTCTGACGATGCTGTCTGTGTTGAGCGCTCAGTGAATCTGCGTTCGACTACTCCGCCTAGGCTCGACAGTGCAGCCTAGGCGGAGTAGTCGAACGCAGATTCACTGAGCGCTCAACACAGACAGCATCGTCAGAAGGAAGAGCGCAGGGCAAGCTAGCGAGACAGAAGTTAAGCTCTCCTTACAACATGGACCTCCCCCACTCTCATTCAGATCTGGCGTTTGGAATTATTTTGGTTTTCATGTGACATATGACCCTGAAGGTAAGCGAGTCATGGACTAAAGTAAAACAGTATGTTGGATGTGCCATGCAATGCTCAATTACATGGGTGGGAACTAGTGTGTTAGCGCAGTTAGCTCGTTAACGTGTTGGCCGTCTAGCCCCATGCACGGGCGATCGGCGGTAGCTCGTTAACGGAGATTTGCTGTGTTGTGGCGTTAAGGTCATTTCAACGAGATTAACCTGAAAGCACTAGTGGGAACACAACGAATATGACTGCACATTTACGCCGACATCATCCTAGTGCAAAGACAAGTGGAAGCAGAAAAAAAACAAGCAAGCATGCTACTAACTTTAGCCGAGTCATCTAGACAGCTGTTTAATATGCTGCTGAGAATATAGCCCAGAAGAAGCGGATAGTATAGCTTTTATTTTGGAAAGAGACATTTCTCTGTAATAAACTCTCTTTTCCAAAGATGAGTAATTCCTCAATCAGATACAGGGCTCGCAATATCGCTAGCCCGACGGCCCGGGGCTAGCGATTTTTTCAGTCGGGGTACCAAAATCTATCTCTGCCCTGCCCGTCGGGCTATTGTAGGAAGGAAAAATATATGTCAATGCTTTTGCATTCTTTCGGAAATGTAGCTGGGTTATTATGTCATTGGCATCGGTGAGCCACTGTCAATATGTGACATATTGAAATCGCGTTTGAATTTGCGCTTGTTTTTTTGCTTTCACTTTGCAATCGCGGGAACTGTGTATAGAGAGCGACAGCACTGATCTGTGAGTGATGATAATTTGTGCACCAATTCCTCTGACATCGTCTTATTAATCGTTAGCTTACTATGCAAACATGACAAGTGAAATCTCCCGCAGCAAGCTTAAACATGTGAGAGGTTGATCGCGCAGAGAATCGCTGAGCTTATGTGAGTGCGTGTGTAAAAGCAGCAGGATTTATATTTTAGTTCTGCTGAGCCAAATAAGACAGGTCAGGGTGAAGAAGTGACAGCCAAAGAAAAGCTTACCACAAAACGGAGAAGTTATGACAAATCAGACTATAAGGCAAAAAGAAAGTGCAGCTTTATGGTTTCATGGACAAAATAATTTCTGTGGCTGCAATATGACGAGCTAAATAACCAGGGCTGCACATAAGTGGTCCGCAGGTGCGCATTCGCTGTCAAAATAAAAAACACGCACAAGGGTTAGGGTTAAATTTAAAAACTGTACTTTTGAGTTAAAATATATATTTATAATTTTAATAAATGACAAATTAAAAAGGCATGAACATTTTTTGTATCGAAAAAATATCGAACCGTGACACCAAAGTATCGAACCGAACCGAACCGTGAATTTTGTGTATCGTTGCACCCCTAATATATATATATATATATATATATATATTTATATATATATATATATAATATATATTATAGATATATTATAGATATAAAGATATATATATAGATATAAAGATATATATATAGATATATCTATCTAAATATATAGACATAGATATATATATATAGATATAGAGATATATAGAGATAGATATATAGAGATATATAGAGATATATCTATATCTATATAGATAGATAGATATAAAATTTATGAGTGTAAGACTACTGTAGACTTGACATGTAGAAAAACTCTTAAGGTATGCATAGTATAATGTACGCTGCTTAACATAAGTGTCCATGTAAATCTCCAGCTGTCTTGTATTGTCCATTAACATGTACACTTTGAGGAGTGAAGGTGACACAAATCACTGAATTCAAGTTTGATAATAAAGTTCATAAATGATAGAGAAGGAGAGTGAAACACAAGATGTTGAAAGGAGGGAGAAAAGGACAGCTATGTGACTGACAGAGAGACGAAAGACGAGGAAGGCAAAGAGGAGTGTGAATGGCAGTCACAGAGGTGAGTAGAAGAGATTAAATGACTGGGTTACTGAAGTGAAGGAGGAGAGGTAACAATCATCTGCCTGCAGCTCTGCGAGGGACACAGATAGGACAAGAAGAGAGAAGCAGAGAAGGGACAGAAAAACAAGTAATACATCTCAAGAAATGTTTTTTGGTATAGGATTTATATTATCACATTACATAATGGAATACATAAGTCTGAGTTAAATCACAATAATAGTGAATGACATTAGCATTTTGTTGTTTATTATTTATTTGCATGGGCCAAATATATTTGGATTTGAGATTAATGTTCTTAGGCGGTGAATAAGCTTAAGTGCCTTTGTGTGTTTATAACCAGTGAAATATGAGCATTTTCATATCATTATTGTGTGTAGTGCTAGAATCAGAAGTGACGAATAAGTGACGATAATATTCAGATTCAGTTTTCAGTTTTCTGAATCCAATATCAACACAGGCATTGAAACAATAGTCTATTGGAGGACACGGTCCTCTAATCCAAATATTCGCTATCAAAAAGAACAGTTCAAAAATCCGTAATGACAAACTTCTGATCCCAGTTTGGTTGTTCAGATAGTTACATCATGTTCCTACAAACAAATTTTTTTTTAATCATTTCTTAACTTGCACATATATTTGATTCAATTGCTGATGTTCACTGTCCACACTCAAAACTTTATTACTTATACTGCAGTATTAACTATTCAGACAACAATGGGACTCATTTATACAAAGTGCATATGCATATTTTGTGCAGAGTCCAGTGTTTATTAACACTGCCATGATTGTGGTTTGGAAGACACGAAATATCTGAATTCTTTAGAAAAGAATCACTATGAGGCTAAAAGTTCAATGGGTACATGAAGCTTTAGCAACAGGAAGTTTTCAAATAGAGTCATCCAAACCAGCAGCATATTCATGACTCTCAGGTCTTTTCTTGACTGAGTTTTCTCTGTTCAGAATTTTTTTCCCTGTCATATGATTGCATCTTAATCGTAGCTCTGCACAAGTTTTTATATTAGCCTAACCATATCTCTGTAGCTAGCCACCAGGTAGCACCCCATTATATAGAAGTGTTAGCCCAACTTCAATAACCATACAAACATTGCAGCTCTTTAGTTTTTTGTCTTCATTTATGTCCAAAGTGATAGTAGAGCTGTTGTTTTAGATAGCACTCAGTTAGCTAACTTCCCCTTTTCGTGATGTTAAAAAGCAGCCACACTGATAAGTGAAGATGAAAGTATTTGGGCTATTCTTTAACTCTGTGATGGTATAGTGTTTGTTAGAGAACCAAAGAAGAGTTTGGACCTGGAAATAGCTAATGATGTCAGACTTAAGAGGCTAATACTTGGTATATTGAAACCATATCCATAAGTGCATCCTATCTTGTCATCCATTAAAAATTATTTCCGCTCTTCCTTTCTTTTGGGAGATCAGGTGCTCCTGGTAATCCACTTATTTTCTTCTTTGTGTTCTGGCCTGATATTCTTTATTTTTTCATAATAACACTTCCTACTTTGCTCATAGTGGCTAGAATGCAGGAAAGATTCTTAAGTCATTACTGCATTGTAAATAGTGTCTGTATAAGTGAGTTTGTATAACATAACACAAAATGTATAAAACAACTATAACTTTTTTCCCTATTATCTTTCTTACTTCTATCCATTATCTTCTGCATAGGTTATACTGATGACAGGTTAAGCAGAGTATTCCAGATGATTCTCCCCAGATTTTCCTGTTCCACCTGGTAAAACCTGAGGCCTTCCAAGGTCAGTTGAGATATATAAACACTCTAGTGGTTTCTGTGCCAGTCTTAGAGTCTCCTCCTACTTGGGTATCCCCAGAAAAAATTCAAAAGGAGTGATCCTGTTTATATCTTAACCAGGTGATCAAACCACCTTACTTGCTCCTTTTTGTTACATCCTGTGAGGCTGTGGGCGTGTTGCCCTCTCCCTCTCCTCCTCCTTCTTTATAAATAATAATAGCTTTAAAATGTGTTCAAATGATTAAAAACTTGGTTAGTTGGCTATGTTTTTTATTCTCTTTTTTTGTGACAGCAAGTGACTCTTCACATTAAAGAGGATGTGAAAAGCTACACATATACATGTAAAGGTTAATTTACATCATGGAGCCCGGCTCTCAAAAACTGATGTAACACTGGGCGTGAAGCTGGATTTACAAGATAAGTGCTAGGTTTTTAAAATACGTGTAGCGCGATCTTCTGTTAGTACTGAACATTAAGTCATGTGGTTGGTTGGTGGTTGGGGCTCCAGGATGTAAATAACCTCTATATATGCAGTGTTTCATGTCCTCTTTAAATATCATTCAAGTGTGTGATAAAGTATTAACATAAAAAATATTTATTCATCCAGCTCACATATCTAGAAACTGGAGCTTTAAATGTTAATACCAGGTTACTGAAACCCAGGGCTTCAATTTCAGACCTGTGTGATAAATCATTACAGCTGAAGGTGCCAATAAATGTTTTAACATACCATTAATCCACATATACTTGACACTGACATGACACTTTTTGGTGGTGATTTATTTCTTTATTTTTCCATCTGAGGACTGAGTTCTACTCATTTTCACTTGAATGCAGCGCAATGTTTTACTCATTGCACATATTTTTACATCTAGTTTTTATCACTCTGCTATTAAATACATAAGTCTACAAACATATAATACAACGATGTGCAGACACAGGCAAATTATTCTGTTCAGACACAAACAGCTGGCAGCACATACAAAATAAGACATGGTGCCATCCAGTCTGGTTAAGTATTGTTTGGATGGTAGTTGGCGTTTAATTCTCTCATTCTATTAAGTCTACACAGAGAGAGAAGGAGAGAAAGAGCAATTTAACACTAATCCTCACCAAATAATATATTCATTTGTGTGCAGAATGGGAGGATTTAACGCCAGCTCACAACCAAGCTAGACTTCAATGCAATGGATACCAAAATGTCTTTGAGCATGTGTCTGTGTTAGTGACTCCATTACAGATGACAACTGGGGGAAAAAAAAAATCTCACACATTTGAAAGTGAGAGACACAACAGTTTAATTTACTGTGTTAATTTTGATACCTAACAATTTAAAATATGTGTGATAAATAAAAGATGCAGTGGTAGGTTGCCATCTCCTTTTTCAATGCAAAAAAATCAATTATCATGTCTAGGGACTCTGAAAGACTAGCTGTTGTAAAAGCAAGCCATTACTATACTGTATGTCATGCTGCTGTGACTTTTAGTCCACATAAATCAAAACACGCGCACAAACACACACACGCCAATCATTTATGTTTAAAATTGTGTAGTTAATTAACACTGACATAAATTACATTAACAAAAGGCAGCAAGAAAAAAAGAAAAAAACTGTTTCTGTTTTAAATCAGACCAAGGGTCAGATTTATTAGCAGTCTGTGCCAGTGTAAAAGTGTCTGCTTTGTTCCTGCCAGCACAGTATTTATCTGATTCATGCAAACCTGATTTACTGAGGTTTGCAGCAGGAAATTGACTTAATAAAAATGTATGATCGTTAGCATCATGATTGCTTTACTTTTTCTTTTTAACGAGTGGTAATTAGCATAGATCGATGACTCAGACCTGCAAGAGATGTACCAAACATTTGCCTTGGTGTTGTAATGTCATACTTGGATGTTTAGAAGTCAGCGCCCTAAATTTCTTGTCTTCTGTAATACTCAGCTTTTGATGAAATGGAGCACAAGTTCTGTAAATGTTGAGCATGATATGGAACTGCATGGTTACTCTGATTACTAAAGACTGGTTAACCTTTCCATAACTTCTCTCTAGAACCAAATTTCTACAAGTTCACAATAAAGAATGTTTACGAGTTTACCATTTTGTAAACATTCTTTGTTGTAAACAAACATAATCAGTTGATTCATAATGTATGTTTAAAATAAGGCAGCCCCTCTAGTGAGCTGTCAGACCTTTCTGGGGATCATACACATTATTTATTTATACACAGTCACCAGTAATTTCTGCCGTCCAAATTTTGCTTTGAATCAAAAACATTTGGATTTGTCTTCAGCACCCTCTCATATCCTGATCTAAATTGTCATGTTTCCAGACAGAAAGTCATCCATAAAATTTAAAATGATTTTTTTGGTCCATTTTTCACTGACACATTAAGTCTGCTTGTTTTTGATGTACTAATTTACAGTGTTGGTAAGTTGTGTAGGTCAGAAATGAACTGCTGCCTCTTTGCTTTGTAAATTAACTGTCATGGTCCTGCGACCATGACTCAGTGACTTTGTGTTTGTGTTCTTTATGGGGCGATCGTGGCTCAAGAGTTGGGAGTTCGCCTTGTAATCGGAAGGTTGCCGGTTCGAGCCCCGGCTTGGACAGTCTCGGTCGTTGTGTCCTTGGGCAAGACACTTCACCCGTTTCCTACTGGTGGTGGTCAGAGGGCCCGGTGGCGCCAGTGTCCGGCAGCCTCGCCTCTGCCAGTGCGCCCCAGGGTGGCTGTGGCTGCAATGTAGCTTCCCATCACCAGTGTGTGAATGTGTGTGTGAATGACTGGATATGTAAAGCGCTTTGGGGTCCTTAGGGACTAGTAAAGCACTATATAAATACAGGCCATTTACCATTTCTTTATTGTTATTATTCACGGGCTGTTTTGGGATGGTTTGTGTTTGGGATTTTAGATACTGGGTTCTGGGTTTGTGCTCCCTCTGTTGGTCCCTGGTGTTAGTGTTCCCCTGTCTCGTCAGGTTAATCGGGTCCAGCTGTGTCTCCCACCTGTGTGTGATTTCCCAGTGTCTCTCTGTGTACTTATGGTGTGTGTTACCTCTGTTCCTCGTCGCGTCGTCTGTATTCATACCTTGTGAAATCCCCTGCGTGCTCTCCCTGCTGTTCTCCCTTCATGTTCAGGTTTGCCACTCCTTTGTGTAGTTTATCCCAGTTTAGTTCGTCCTTAGTTCTGTTTGCCATCTCCACTTTATGTCTGGTATTGTTAATAAATCACCCTTCACGTCTGAATAAGTGCTGCATTTGAGTCCTCCTTCCACTCTTCACACGGCCGCTGCCCCGAACCGTGACATTAACGCATTTTTAGTCGATCACCCTCAGAACTTTTCGTTCCCGTTAGAACATTTGTTGAATTTCTGGTGTTATGGTAATTTGCACTGCTAATTTGACCAAATTTTACAATTTTCTGTTTTTATTTTTCAGATTTTTAAATTTGTAATTTAAAAAGAAAAGAAAAGAAAAAAAAGAATATGCCAAAGAGAATATGCATAGCTCATCACTAACTGATAAAACTGTTTTCCAGGTCTTCAGTAAGATTGGTTCCCAAACCACATCCCTGCTCATCCTTGAAATCATACCAAAATAGCCTGTGGCATTATGCAAATGTGTAACAGTCAGGGAGAGATATCACGAAAAGAAAAACAGTCAGCTTTCCAGTTCATTCAGTTCAGCAACAGTTCTTTCTTTGAGAGATTTCTCTGTGTTTTAAAATGGTGTTCAGCCATTTTGGCTAATTAAAGTTTGTACTTGGTTCTAGATAACCAATCCAAACTCAAATTATCACCTGAGCTGCACAATATTTTCTCAAACTCCAGACATACCCTTTATTTTTTGATTCTGGTACACTGTAAAACCTAATAAGTTCACAGAACTCAAAAATTGTTGTGTAACAGATTACACAGCAATTTTTTTAGTGATGTTTTTAAAAGTTTTAAGTTTAACTAAAATAAAAATTATAGTTGCAGTTGCCTTAAATTACCTCAATGTTAACTCATAAATGTTGATATTCCTCAACTTATAATTAGGGAGTAATAAACTCAAAATGTTCAATATTTTTCAACTTAATTAAGGTGGAAAATACACTCAAAATATTTTACATATTGCAACTCATACGATGTTGGAAATAAACTCAAACTTTTTCATATTTTCTAACTTATAATATGGGAAATAACACTTAAAATCTTCAATATTTTTAAAATACTGTGGGAAATATACTTACAAATAACTGTTTGCCCAGTAAATTATAATCAGCTAAAAGTGTTAGAAAACATGAAAGTAACAACACTACCAATTTAACAACTTTTTATTAAACACAATGTGCTTTTAAAAAGGCACAAACAACAGAGCTCACTCATAAAAAAGTGCTTAATAAATAAAACAAGAGAAAAAGACTCCAAGGGTCTCCATCTCAATTCTAAAATTCAATAACATTTTCAGTATTAACAGCAATTGCAGCTATTAGAACATTGAGGCATTTAACACTTACTGTACCTTGACAGCTGCAGCTCACTTTCTTTTTTAAAAATACATTAAAAAAAAAAACAGTACTGGTTTCCACTGCTGTACTTATAGGGAACAAACATCAAGGCAGTGCATTTATGTATTAGGCAACAGAACATTAAACATGAATAGTGCATGAACTGAACAGTCATTCATCTTAAATGTGAGGTAGAAGAGGCAAATGGTAAAAAAAAAAAAAAATGGTATAAGTAAAACAAAACAAAAAAAGAAAAACCTTCAATACTTAGCTTAACGAGTTGTCTATTCCAAGTGATTCACTTGAACAAATTCTTCTGCATCAGTAAGCGACCTAACAGTGGTTTGTTGTATTCAAGGCACATCACAACCTTCTGGATACATGTAAATAAAAGCTCGAGAGTCTGCGTATTGTAGGTCTAGTGCACAGAACAAAAAGCAGGAGAAATGAGGCATCCAGATTTGTACTGGTTTATACAACTGTACATAACTGGGAACAAACATCAGGTAGTGCATTAAGGTATTAGGCAACACAACATTAAACATGAATAGTACACAAAATGAGCAGTTATTCACTTTAAATTTGAAGTAGAAAAGCCAAATGATTAGGAAAAAAAACAAAAAAAAAAGCTTCCTCAATACTCAGCTCAACAAGTAGCCCATTCTGAGTGATTCACTCATTGAACAAATCATTCTTCAGCATCAGTAGATGCCCTTTCAGTGGTTTGTTGTCCTCAAGGCACATCACAACCTTCTGGATAAATGTGAATGTAAGCTCAAGTTTCTTTGGGTATTGTAGGTCTAGTGCATAGATGTACCTAAAGAGCAGGAGAAATGACTCAGCCAGATTTGTGGGACCATTCACAAGTATTTCATCCTCAACGACAATGCAGATGCTTTCGGGACTGAAGAGGGCCGAATCAGTAGTGTCATCCGTGACAACGGACAGCAGAGCCACAGGAGTGTCAGTGAGGTCTGGACCATCTGCTGACTGCAAAACAAAAATAATACAAGAATGAGTTCAGCCCCACAAGGACACAAATCATGCTATTGATTAGAGGTGTGAATCTTCACAAGTCGCACGTTTCTTTTAGGATTATAATGTCAACGATTTAATTTGATATGGCGATACATCATGATGCATTACAATAATCTTAATTTGGGTTTGGTTTCAAAACATATGTTTAAATAAATGCTTTCAATAATAAATATATGCCAAGATATTTGTTTTTGTTATTTACCAAACATTTCTGACCACAACATGGCACCTCCAAAAAAATAGAACACTTGAATTTTAAAAGGGAGTTTTTATCTGTGGATTTGTTTTTGTTTAATAATCTTTCAACTATTTTCCTGTTTATGCGTAACAATCTTCTTGCAATCTTATTCAACAATAGTTGATATGTGGGAGAAAACAAGTCAGATGTTGAACCTCCTTCCTGATATACACCCTGGTTCTCCTTGAGTTCTGGGCGATGTCATATGTTCGACTGAACAGCTAGGCAAAGGGGTTGATGCTGAGGCCAGTACACTTACATCACAAGTCCTGAATAATGTGGAGGCATCTTCACGCAGGTACACAGGAAGTGCACGAAGGACGAGGGCCCGTCTTGTATTTACATCATGCTGTTCCTAGATGAACATACAATATCTATTAGAATAGTATTTACACAAATGCAGAGTAAAAACAAAGTGTTGGATAGCCATGTTCTGATTGTCAATGTTATAGATCAGGGGTGTCCAAACTTTTTGTGTAATGGGCTAAACTTGTCAATCTAGAAGGTTAACCCAAAAAAATCTAAAAATTTTGAATAATTCATGGCAAAATTCTCTAGTTTCTTTGCATTTATTTTTTATTTAAATTAGGACACAAATTATAAAACTCACCCACTGACAACTGGTGAAATGTTGACTCTCTGTAGCGCTCTTTGCAGTCTGATATCTGTAAACAATATGTGCACAAAGACAACTTATTAATGTTCAAAAACATTTTTTGCACAGCACACACACGTAGTCAGCTGATCTCATCTGATGCAGATCTGCTCCTTGATCAAGTGACATTTGTCCAGATTTTTGGCACGAGTGACGTCGAATCAGCATCGCAGCTGGATGGCCCGATTTACATACCCAGCGCATCTGATACTCACCACAATAATTTACTAAGATTATATGCACTCCTGTTATTAAGTCCAGTTCAGTCTGTTAATGTTAACCGTTTCAAACTAATGTTAATAGGTGTGTTGCTAAGCTTAATAACTTAAATAACAAACTTGAAATTTACCCGTCCTATTTTCCCCTTTATTGTTTTTTCCTCTGTGCTGTAAATCTTCTGTCTAAGAAGAAATCTGAGGCTGGTGTTCTGAAAATGAGCTACCAAAGCTTTTTTTGAATGAATCAATAAAGATCCATTTATGGAAAGCTGTGATGAAGGCAGTTTTGCCTTTAATTATATTCAACAATATAACATATTCGACCACTTTTAAGTGATTTTGTGATCTTTAATACACTTTAATACACTAAAGTTAAGGTTATTTACCTAATTTCTAGTAAGTGGCCCTCAGTGAAAAAAGTTTGGACACCCCTGCCTTACAACTGGTGTCAAGCCAGCCTCCAATTCGAGACTTGCAGTCAAACCAGCCTCCAGTTTGTTTTACGTTCCCTGTGTATTCAAAGTATTACGGGAATGGATGTGGAAACCGGATTTCAAAATAAAAGCCAACTTAGAGTGAATTAACAGATATGTTAAGAACATAATAACATATAATTTAGGCTTTTTTTTATTTTTATTTTTTTACAAACTCTAATGTTAGATCGATATGACACAGCCTTGTACCCTAATTGTGCCCTGTCACTATCAAGGCCATCTTATTTTGGATTTCAAAGTAAAAGCCCTGTGAATCTTCATTTTTGAACTACTCTTTCAATGACTTAATCAGAATCAGAATCAGAATCGTGTTTATTGGCCAAGTATATGTGCAGACACATACAGGGAATTTGGTTCCGGTAGATGGTAACTCTCAAGCACAGCAATGTAAATCACACACACACACACACACACACACACACACACACACGTCTATATATACACATTACACATACATACACAAAGCTGTGTAAACCAACTATAAATAACGAATCTAAACTTATATACATAAAATACAGAAATGAATGAGGTAGAATGAATACTACAAAATGTACATAAGGTGCAGTTGCAGTCTGGCAGTGGGAGCAGTGTGACAGGTCAACTGTTAAGAGATGGCGAGGGGAAAGAAACTGTTCCTGTGTCGGGTGGTCCTGGTCTGCAGGCTTCTGTACCGTCTGCCAGAGGGCAGCAGAACAAAAAGTCTGTGTGCAGGGTGTGAGGGGTCTGCGATGATTTTCCCTGTCCGTTTCCTGGTTCTTGAGAGGTACAGATCCTGGATGGAGGGCAGGGGGGCGCTGATGATCCTTTCTGCTGCCCGTACAGTCCGCTGCAGTCTGCTCCTGTCCTGTTTAGTGGCTGCTCCATACCAGACTGTGATGGAGGAGCACAAGACAGACTCAATGACCGCAGTGTAGAACTGGATCAGCAGCTCCTGTGGAAGACTGTACTTCCCCAGTTGTCTCAGGAAGTACATCCTCTGCTGGGTCTTTTTGAGGATGGAGTTGATGTTGGTCTCCCACTTCAGGTCCTGGGAGATGGTTGTACCCAGGAACTTGAAGGTCTTCACAGTTGACACAGGGCTGTCTGATATGGTGAGGGGGAGCAGAGTTGAGGGATGTCTCCTGAAGTCCACTGTCATCTCTACAGTCTTAAGAGTGTTCAGCTCCAGATTGTGCTGACTGCACCAGAGTACCAGCCGCTCAACTTCCTGCCGGTATGCAGACTCATCACCATCTTGAATGAGGCCAATGACAGTGGTGTCATCTGCAAACTTTAGGAGTTTGACAGCCGAGTTCTTGGAGGTGCAGTCGTTAGTGTAGAGGGAGAACAGTAGTGGTGAGAGGACACATCCTTGAGGGGCACCAATACTGAGGGACCGGGTTTCAGAGGTGATCTCCCCCAGCCTCACTTGTTGCTTTCTGTCTGTCAGGAAGCTGGTGATCCACTGACAGGTAGCTGGTGACACGCTGAGCTGGGAGAGTTTGGAGGAAAGAAGTTCAGGCACAATGGTGTTAAAAGCCGAACTAAAGTCCACAAACAGGACCCTGGCATAAGTTCCCGGGCGGTCAAGGTGTTGCAGGATGTAATGCAGCCCCATGTTCACTGCATCATCCACCGACCTGTTTGCCCGGTAGGCAAACTGCAGAGGGTCCAGCTGGTGGCCTGTAATGTCTTTCAGATGGGCTAGCACCAGTCGTTCAAAGGATTTCATGACCACAGACATCAAGGCGACAGGTCTGTAGTCATTCAGTCCTGTGATGGTGGGTTTCTTGGGAACAGGGATGATGGTGGAGCGTTTGAAGCAGGAGGGAACTTCACACAGCTCCAGGGATCTGTTGAAGATGCGAGTAAAGATGGGAGCCAGCTGTTCAGCACAGGTTTTGAGGCAGGAGGGTGAGACGCCATCTGGTCCGGGGGCTTTCCTGGGCTTCTGTTTCTGGAATAGTCGGCTCACATCCTGAGTGTGTATTCTTAGTTTCAGGGAGGAGGAAAGGGGGGTGAGAGGTGTGGTGGAGGTCGTTGAGTCTGGATTGGAGAGGGTGGTGGTGGTCGTTGAGTCTGGATTGGAGAGGGTGGTGGTGGTCGTTGAGTCTTGATTGGGGAGGGGCAGGGTGAAGGGGGGAGAGGTGGAAGGTGTGTTGGGGGTCAATGTCTGAAGCAATGTCCCTGGGGAGGGGAGGGTGGGGCGTGGGAGTCTGTCCGTCTCAAACCTGCAATAGAAAGTGTTTAACTCGTTGGCCAGGTCTTTGTTTGCTTCAATAGTGGGTGGGGGGCGTCTGTAGCTGGTGATTTCCTGCAGGCCCCTCCACACTGACGCAGGGTCGTTGGCTTAGAGCCGTTCTTCCAGCTTCTAATAATGCTCTTAAAAGCAAAAGTCGTATTTCCAAATACTGTTTGAACTTTATATCAACACTTTCCAACCACAGTCTTTTTCACAGTGATACCATATCAATATCAAGTCAGTCTGATTTTGCCTTTCATAGTAATGGCCCTTTGAAATTGCCGATATTTGACTTAATCTTCTAACGATTCAAAATGCTCTAAAATGAAAAATTCTTGTTTCCACAGGGTAAGTCCACTTTAGATCAACAGTATACAGCCCCACAGTGATACCATATCAATATCAAGTCATTCTGATTATGCCTTCCAAAATAAAAGCCCTTTCAAATTGAGCATATACGACCTACTTTTTAACGATTTCAAAATGTTCTTAAACAGAATTTCGCTATTTCCACAGGATGAATCCATGTTAGATCAACAGTATCCAACCCCACAGTGATACCATATCAATATCAAGTCATTCTGATTATGCCTTCCAAAATAAGACTTTTCAAATTGCCAAGATACGACCTACTCTTTTAAAGATTTCAAAATGCTCTAAATTGGAAAATTCCTGTTTCCACAGGGTAATTCCACTTTAGATCAACAGTATCCAACCCCACAGTGATACCATATCAATTTCAAGTCATTCTGATTATGCCTTCCAAAATAATGGCCTGTTGAAAATGCCCATAATTTACTTAACTTTCAGTGATTTCAGAATGCTCTAAAAATGAAGATTTCAGTTTCCACAGGGTAATTCCACTTTAGATCAACAGTATACAACCTCACGATGTTACCATTTCAATTTCAAGTCAGTCTGATTTTGCTTTACAAAATAAAAGCTTTTTCAATTTGCCCATATATGACTTACTCTTGGAGCGAATTCAAAATGCTCTAAGATGGAAAAATGCTGTTTCCACAGCATAATTCCACTTTAGATCAATAGTATCCAACCCCACAGTGATACCATATCAATATCAAATCAGTCTGATGTTGCCTTCCAAAATAAAAGACTTTTCAAATTGCCGATATACGACCTACTCTTTTAAAGAATTCAGAACGCTCTAAAAATGAAAATTGCTGTTTCCACAGGATGAATCCGTGTTAGATCCAATAATAATTCCAATAATTTTTCCTCTAAATCAATAATATACTCCCTCAAAGTTGTACACTGTGAAAATCAAGTCTTTCTTGTTTTGGATTTAAAAATAATCGCCCTGGAAATGGTTTGCAAGCTGTTTTGTAATTTCTTTATTTAGGATGACATCTTTCCACAGACTTGAAATATGAGCGTACTATCAATTACAACTTACTGGCAATTTCAGCTTCCTTTTACATCATCTTTATGATTCAATTCTGTCATAATCAATTGAGTCTGATTTTGCTTTTCAAAATGAAAACCCAATATGTGTTGAAACAGCAATTTTCATTTTTAAAACATTCTGAAATAATTGAAAGAGTATATCACATATGGACAAATTCGACGGGCCATTAATTTGAAAGGCGAAATCAGACCAACATGAAATTTACATGGTTTTACTGTCGGGTTGGATACTGTTGATCTAAAGTGGAATTATCCTGTGGAAACAGCATCTTTCAATTTAAGAGCATTTTGAAATCGTTAAAAGAGTAGGTCGTCTACGGGCAATTTGAAAATACTTTTATTTTGGAAGGCAAAATCAGAGTGACTTGATCTTAACATCGTATCTCTGTGGGGTTGTATACTGTTGATCTAAAGTGGAATTATCCTGTTGAAACATGAATTTTTCATTTAAGAGCATTTTGAAATCGTTAAAAGAGTAGGTCGTATATGGGCAATTTGAAAAGGCTTTTATTTTGGAAAGCAAAATCAGAATGACTTGAAATTGACATGGTAACATCGTGAGGTTGTATACTGTTGATTTAAAGTGAAATTATTCTGTGGAAACTGAAATCTTCCTTTTTAGAGCATTCTGAAATCACTGAAAGTTCGGTCAATTATGGGCATTTTCAACAGGCCATTATTTTGGAAGGCATAATCAGAATGACTTGATATTGATATGGTAACATCGTGAGGTTGTATACTGTTGATCTAAAGTGAAATTATCCTGTGGAAACAGCAATTTTCATTTTTAGAGCATTTTGAAATCTTTAAAAGAATAGGTCGTATCTTGGCAATTTGAAAAGTCTTATTTTGGAAGGCATAATCAGAATGACTTGATATTGATATGGTATCACTGTGGGGTTGGATACTGTTGATCTAACATGGATTCATCCTGTGGAAATAGCAAAATTCTGTTTAAGAACATTTTGAAATCGTTAAAAAGTAGGTCGTATATGCTCAATTTGAAAGGGCTTTTATTTTGGAAGGCATAATCAGAATGACTTGATATTGATATGGTATCACTGTGGGGTTGGATACTGTTGATCTAACATGGATTCATCCTGTGGAAATAGCAAAATTCTGTTTAAGAACATTTTGAAATCGTTAAAAAGTAGGTCGTATATGCTCAATTTGAAAGGGCTTTTATTTTGGAAGGCATAATCAGAATGACTTGATATTGATATGGTATCACTGTGGGGTTGGATACTGTTGATCTAACATGGATTCATCCTGTGGAAATAGCAAAATTCTGTTTAAGAACATTTTGAAATCGTTAAAAAGTAGGTCGTATATGCTCAATTTGAAAGGGCTTTTATTTTGGAAGGCATAATCAGAATGACTTGATATTGATATGGTATCACTGTGGGGCTGTATACTGTTGATCTAAAGTGGACTTACCCTGTGGAAACAAGAATTTTTCATTTTAGAGCATTTTGAATCGTTAGAAGATTAAGTCAAATATCGGCAATTTCAAAGGGCCATTACTATGAAAGGCAAAATCAGACTGACTTGATATTGATATGGTATCACTGTGAAAAAGACTGTGGTTGGAAAGTGTTGATATAAAGTTCAAATAGTATTTGGAAATACGACTTTTGCATTTAAGAGCATTATTAAGTCATTGAAAGAGTAGTTCAAAAATGAAGATTCACAGGGCTTTTACTTTGAAATCCAAAATAAGAAGGCCTTGATAGTGACAGGGCACAATTAGGGTACAAGGCTGTGTCATATAGATCTAACATTAGAGTTTGTAAAAAAAAAAAAAAAAAAAAAAGCCTAAATTATATGTTATTATGTTCTTAACATATCTGTTAATTCACTCGAAGTTGGCTTTTATTTTGAAATCCGGTTTCCACATCCATTCCCGTAATACTTTGAATACACAGGGAATGTAAAACAAACTGGAGGCTGGCTTGACTGCAACACACTTGTATGCTTGTGTGTTGTTGATGATGACGATTACCGGCATAAGGTACCGAATTCAGGTTTGCTCCCGCTTTATTTTTAAATACGCATACGGTACTTGTATGCGCCCTATGGTCCAGTGCGCCTTATGTGTGTGTTAAATACAGTAAGGGCACACATAACTGAGACTGCGCCTTTTAGCACAGTGCGCCTTATAGTCGTGAAAATACGGTATGCTTCTTAAACTTTTTGAGCGTTCCAAACAAATTAGCTAAAAGATATTGAGCCCTATTCAATTAAAGTTGCATAAAAGCCAACAGAGCTCAATACTTTATAGTTTGCTCAACTACAAAACGACATTTGAGTGTTATGAGCTTATTAGTTATGAGCTAGAACAACTGTTAGGGATTACAGTGTAACAGTACGTGAAATGTGGAGCCAAATTTAAGTGCCAACAAGAGTCAAGGTCAGCACCACAGCTGGAATAAAATGGATCCAAGTGCAAAAAAAAAAAAAAAAAAAGGCAAACTGGCATGCTATAAATTAAAGATACTTCAACAATCTGATCACAAAAGCATAAAATACTGTGTGGTGTAGCTGGGAAAAAAAATCAAAATAAAGTTTTCCATTTAAATTAGCAAGAACTAATCAGAAACAGCTGGGAAAAAACAAACAAACAGGAATATTAAGCAACAGAGGAGAAATGAGGTAATGACCTGACTGATAAAAGAATGATTATATAAAAAGAGGAAGAAAGATAACTGGATAAAGGCAAACTCAAGACCAAGAACAGAAGAGGGAAATACAAGAGAAGAAATGTATCATGCATGAAAAGGTAAAACTAATTTCAATGTCATTTTGTCTATAATTGTGAAAATTTTTTTTTGCTAAAAGTGGTCTGAAAGAGGACCTTACCTTTTTGCACATACAGTAATATGCATGGAGGCTCTGTCATTCAGTGCCCACTATTTATAATTCATATTAGCACGTATGATATATGTTCAGATGTCTTTGACTTTTGTCAAATATGAGAAATTGAAGGGCAAATAGTGTGTGTGGCATACACAGCAAAATCGCTGGTGTGAAATTAACACTGTGAGTGTTAAATTTAACACTAGAAAAGTGTCTATATGTGTCCACTCTTTTGAGTGTTAAATTAACACTTTTCAAAGTGTTATATTTTTAACAATGAGCTAGTGTTATTTTAACACTGCACAGAGTTAAAGATTAACACTGAGCAACACTGACCAGTGTCAAAAATATTCTACACTGGTGTTAAGTGTAAAAAAATTAACACCGAATAGTGTTGGTAGTACTTTACACTAGCCCGGGTGTTTAAAAATTCAACTCTGAATAGTGTTAATTTTCTAACACTAACACTAGTGTCAGTCAAATCATTAATACCACCAGATTACAATAAACTCTCATTAATCTCTGATATCTCTACTGCTACAATTAACCCCCAACATCTACCCATTACAAAGAAATACAAGACATTAACGTTCCAAAATACTTTGTATTCAGATACACCACAAGTAAACAAGTTATACAAAATTACAGTATGGGACAATGTACATTTTGTCATCAGTGCCATTTGAAAATTGCCTATCATAAGGTCTATAGTACACCAGATCATCTACAGAGATCAGTCTAATCCATCCTCAATAACAAATGCATTTAAGTGGTCATTGAAATATCAAATCAAATCAAATCACTTTTATTGTCACATCACATGTGCAGGTACATTGGTACAGCACATGTGAGTGAAATTCTTGTGTGCGAGCTTCACAAGCAACAGAGTTGTGCAAAATACAATAATGTAAACAAGCAAAATACAAGAATGGCTACATCTGAAACTAATAAATATATGTACAATATATAAAAGTATATGCATTTCTGGATGTGTATACTAAATATTTTTCTACGTGTGTGTGTGTGTGTGTGTGTGTGTGTACACATATTTTACAAATTAAATAGAGTAAACAATAAATAAAATATATAAAATAAAATATACAGAGTGAGACATGTGCAAAACAGTGGCGTTACTGTACAGTATGGAGTGCATAATGTTAAAGTTCCAGTAGTGAAGCTGAGGTGTCTATGAAGTGTTCAGCAGTCTGATGGCCTGATGGAAAAAGCTGTCTCTCAGTCTGCTGGTTCGGGACCGGATGCTGCAGAACCTCCTTCCTGATGGAAGTAGTCTGAACAGTTTATGGCTGGGGTGACTGGAGTCCTTGATGATCCTCCCCGCTTTCCTCAGGCACCGCTTCCTGTAGATGTCTTGGAGGGAGGGAAGCTCACCTCCAATTATCCGTTCAGAGCACCGCACTACTCGCTGGAGAGCTTTGCAGTTGTAGGCGGTGCTGTTGCCATACCAGGTGGTGATGCATCCAGTGAGGATGCTCTCAATGGCACAGTGATAGAAGGTCCTGAGGATGCGGGGGCTCATGCCGAATCTTTTCAGTCTCCTGAGAAAGAAGAGGCGCTGCTGCGCCTTCTTCACTGTTTTGTTTGTGTGTACTGACCACGTAAGATCCTCAGCCAGATGTACACCAAGGAACCGGAAGCTGCTCACTCTCTCCACAGCAGCGCCGTTGATGGTGATGGGGGTGTGTACTTCTCTGCACCTCCGGAAGTCCACTATCAACTCCTTTGTCTTTGCGACGTTGAGGGTGAGATGGTTGTCTTGACACCAGTGGGTCAGGGCGCTGACCTCCTCCCTGTAAGCTGTCTCATCACTGTTGGTGATAAGACCCACCACTGTAGTGTCGTCCGCAAACTTCACAATGATGTTGGAGTTGTTAGTGGCCGTGCAGTCGTAGGTGTAGAGTGAGTACAGGAGAGGGCTCAGTACACACCCCTGTGGAGCACCAGTGTTCAGTGTGATGGGGGATGAGGTGATGCTGCCCAGTCTGACCACCTGGCGTCTGTCAGACAGGAAGCTAAGGATCCAGCTGCAGAGGGAGCTGCTCAGTCCTAGATCCTGCAGTTTCCTGTCCAGCTTCGAGGGAACGATGGTATTGAATGCTGAGCTGTAATCTACAAACAGCATTCGCACATACGTGTCTCTCTTCTCCAGGTGTGACAGGGCAGTATGTAGTGTCAGGGCTGTGGCATCATCAGTGGACCTGTTGTGGCGGTATGCAAACTGTAGAGGGTCCAGTGAGTCGGGTAGTGCAGAGCAGATGAAGTCCCTGACCAGCTTCTCGAAGCATTTGCTTACGATGGGGGTCAGGGCTACAGGTCGCCAGTCGTTCAATGAGGAGATGGTGGAGGATTTGGGTACAGGGACGATGGTGGCCATTTTGAAGCAGGCTGGGACTACAGACAGAGAGAGGGAAAGGTTGAAGATGTGCGTGAACACTCCAGCCAGCTGAGCCGCGCATGACTTGAGGACGCGGCCGGGAATCCCGCCCGGACCAGTAGCTTTGCGTGCGTTCACCTTCCTGAAGCACCTCCGCACATCCTCCTCAGACACAGTGTGCGCACTGACGTCATCCGCGGTGCGCACACTGTCCGGTCTCATGGTGTTCGCTGTGTCGAATCTAGCGTAAAATACGTTTAGATCCTCACACAGAGAGGCCGTGGTCTGCGGTGTGCTGGTTTTCCCTCTAAAGTCTGTGATCGTCTGTTGAGACTTTACAAGTTAGAAGATAAGCATTGCAATCTCTAACAATTATATTGACAATCTTACTGAACAAAGGCATCTCACTTGATACTTGAGCAATAACAGAGCTGCACATGTTCAGTATTTGCCTTTTTTCAACTGGAACCTGTGTAGTTATTGTCATGGGATGAGCCACATTTACAGGCTGTGAAACAGAGGTTCCATCGTTAGGTACAGGCTCAAAATTATTGATGACCTCAGAGTGAACGCAGTCTCCATGTGCTCGGAATAAGTGCCGCTTGTAACCAGAGTACGTGCGAAAGATAAATGAACATCCAGGCTCTCCACAGGTCAAACGTAAAAACCTTCCTGGGTACAAACCATGCTGGAACTTCAAATGTCTAAATAACACTGAGCAACTTGAGTGGTGTATCTTGCAAAAGTAACAGGTGAACATTTCCAGTCAAAGTGCTGAATAGTGGATATTTTTAAACAGTACAGTGAAGACTTGCTCTTGTTTCCCTGACCCGAGGACTGTCCTTCATGCTGCCAACATCAGTGCCATACACGGTGGTCTGGATGAATGTGTAGAAGTTGTCCAATGCCTTATCAAAGGACACGGCAAATAAAAAATGTGCCTTGAAAAGTTTTGCCTTGTCAAAACCTGCATCTCCCATCTGTGTCACACAAGGAATGACCTTTTGATCTAGGACAATGTAGAAACTCTGGATGGTGTTCTTTCTTTCTCCAACACACAGGACGAATGGCTGAGTGGGGCCAGCCTTAAGAAAAGCCTCCGTGCTATCCCCCACCTGAGGGAGAGAAAGAAACCAAGTGATTCACATTAAACAAAATTGATAATCTGATGTTGAGGCATTGCTGCGTGAAGTTATGACAATATTAAAATTTTTCACTCCACGCACCCAATTATTTTTGTTTCAATGTGTACATTTAGTTTTAATAGAAACAATGACATGTCAGTCCTGCAACACCAGTCCTGTCTGGGATAGATACATCTGCTGCAGGTTGGATCACCTTGCCATCTTAAAATATCAGCCCTTGATAATTTGCATCTGTTCTCATCAAAAGAGAAATATACAATTCTAAAAATCATACCTTGATGAATTTCATTAGGTGGTGAGCAGCATCTGATGTGCTAATCTTTGAAGATGTCCTTCCCTTAGATGTTGGACAAGTGAAGCAGCAAAAGATGGCAGCCGCCTCGCAGTCCCAAACTACAGAATAGGAATTAAGATCACAATTACTGTCATTTAAAGGACCCCAGCAGCCATTTTTTCCACCTTATGTATGTACATTTTAGACACCTGATAATTTTTCAATTAAGGCAGTTTACCAGTGCCTTGGTTTAAATTTCAAATATTGTATAACAAGACAAAACTGCAAATATGAACGCATTTCCCCCCCTCTCACTCTTAACTAACCTTTAATTGAACTACAAAATTAACACAATGGTCCTCTCTTTCTGGTCAGACACTTTGCAGCACTTCTGCTGTAATTTTGTTCATATTTAACAAAATAAAAATGCAGAAATAAGTGTACACATTAGTTTTTGACTCTCACTGAATTAACAAAGCCAATCCCTCCACATGTTTGTACTCTCTTGTTACCTCGGCCAGGTCCGCGGCTCTGAACTGTGGTAATGACACCTCTGGCTACTACGTGGGGTTGTCAGTGTACAGTCGAGTCTTAACAGCTTTCCTACAACCAGGCACTCATTTTGGCGGCAGTGGTTATTATTATATTTACATGCTTTCTTCTTCCATTTCTCCTCGGTAACAGCTCCTACATTCTCCCTCTCTCGCGCTCAAACACACAACGGGAGGGGCAGTTCCACGTTCTCCCTGCAGCATGGACTACGCTGCCCATGAGGGCCCGTAACACTCTGCCCATATTGCCTTCATATTAATTTTGGCTAATAACAAAAAAAGTCACTTTAAGGGTCAAATTGCATTATACTTCTTCACCTCACCTGACGTGGGCCGCAAGTGGCCTCTGGGCCGTGAGTTTGAGACCACTGACCCTAAGGCTTTGGCAGTTTAATTCGAAAATAAATAAAAGGCATTTAATAAAAACTGTGACATATATTAACAAGTAATATTCATTACAGCCTGCCAACAGCCAGATTATGCTAAATGAATATTAGGAAAGTAACTGGTACTTTCTAGCTAGCAGTAGTCTAGCTTAACAAAAAGAGTTAAAATTCAAATATGACACTTAAAGATGATGTATTTTGATATAAATACTATTTTTTTTACTAGTTATCATGTTACTTGTTCTAACATCAATCTAAAACTTAATATTTAACCGAATAAAACTTACCGCAGCAGCAAGAAAAAATGGCGACCGAAGATTCTGAAATGCGGAGCTCCACAGGAAATGAAGGTGTGGTCTAATTTAACACCCACAGTGTTAAAATGCAGTAACGACTAAAATCCACACTAACACTTTTCAGGAATCAACTCCCGATGTGTTATTTTAACTCGATTAAGTGTTGAAATAACTCGGAACTCTGTTGAATTCTACTAACACTGAAAAATCAACACTGGCATTTTTGCTGTGTAGTACGCGCTTGAGGCAGCTGTCATGATTTAGTGCTATATAAATAAAATTAAATTGAATTTAGCGGACATTTTCCAGAGATTCAGTGGCTGAATCATCCTCCAAGCATGCTGAAGTATCCTCGGACAAGATGAGGAAATGTGACCACCCCCCAATGCATCCATTGGAGTGTGTGTGTGTGTGTGTGTGTGTGTGTGTGTGTGTGTGTGTGTGTGTGTATGCAATTGTTAGAAAACATACAGATAAAAGTGCTGTATGATTGTGTGAATGAGACTTCCAGTAGAAAGTGCTTTGATTGCCCAGTTGAGTAGAAAGGCACTATATGAGTACCAGTGCACTTACCATTTATTTTGTTTTCTACTTTCATTTTTTTCGACCAATCCTCAATACTAGGATGTAGAAATCGTCATGACAGACAATCCAATCTTCCCAGTATTTTACATGTTTGATTAATGTGAATGTGACTTGATTTTAAAGTAATTTACAGCAACTTTAAGTTTCAAGAAAACTTGAGTTTTACAATGCTTGAGCTCAGGATCTAAATATACAGTATACACATTTAAATGTCAAATGTAATATCTTTACATAACCATTATTATAATTTTATTTCTCATATGAATGCTGTTTATTCAGCTTAGTTCCTTCTCCCTCAGTTCACAGCCTATCTCTGTCATGGCCCTTGGGTCTTGGTCCCAGGGTTTTGAGTTTTTTGTGGATTGATAGTTATTTTGGTTTGAGTATGATTTATGTTTAGGTTCTTTATAAGTTCTTTTTTGTTGCTTTAAGCTAATCTCTATGGTATTCCTTTGCACATCTTTAGTTGTTAGTTTTAGTTCCAGATCGTTTTGTGGAGTTTGTTTCCACTTACTTCCATTTTAACTTTCAGTCCCTATTTTGTCTTTCAGTGTTCCAAGTGTTAAGTTGGGGTTTGTTTTTTGTTTTTTTTTTTTTGGGGGGGGGGTTGGTTGTTTTTCTTAATCCTATTTAGTTATGCCATACATCCCATTTTATTCCAGTAGCTTTGGTAGCTATACTTTTTGTTTCTTGTGCTGAATTTTACTTCTGTTGTCATTTTCTTGATTAGTTTCAGCTGTGTCTTTTTACCCCAGGTGTTTCCACTCTCCCTAATTCCTTCTTGTGACACTTCAGTAACTGCTTCAGTCCTCAGTCTGTTTCCTCTTTCCTGCTTTGAAGACTATGGATTTTCCATTATACTCATAGACTTCAATATCCTATATAAGGGTTGTTTTTAGTTCATTATTGTGCATCTGTGAGTCCTTAATTTGAGTTCTTCCTGCCCACCTGTGATACTTTTGTTGACATAACATTATGTCCATAGCACATTTATCTGATCTTCAGCTCTATTTTACCCATTAACAAAACTTGAAAATAGCGTCCTAAATGCAGGAAGTCAGGGCACACAACCATTCTGCTGTTCTTTGTGGTTAATTATTGAGATGGTAGCGGGATGATGTTTCTAATTGTCTTTCATGAATTAACCACGACAGACCAGATATTATCACTGAAGATTGAGAAGGAAGAAAGAAAGATTGTCTCAGCTGCAAAATATCAAAGTATTCCTACTTTTGAACTTTTATTGCCAAAAGGAGAAAGCAAAGCTTTTAAACTATATCAAAATTTGGTGTGTGTGTGTGTGTGTGTGTGTGTGTGTGTGTGTGTGTGTGTGTGTGTGTGTGTGTGTGTGTGTGTGTGTGTGTGTGTGTTCAAGAAATTGCCCAAGCAGAGCAAAGGAAAGCCTAACCTTCTTCCTCATGGTGATGTGACAATATTAATAAAATCCAGAGTTTCTCTTGCTGATGCTCAGGTGTAGACCAGTAAGAAATAAGTGAAGTGGTGCTTGAGGTAAATAAGGTAGAACAGCTGCTCGGTAGATAAGCCTGCTGTTCACACATCAAAATGACTTCAGTTCATTCCTACATTCCAAATAATTCCAATAGCCCTCTTTCCATCTGGTATTAGTGTGCAAAAAGTCATTTCAATACTGTTCAACCCGACAATGACTGTAACTGTTGCGTGCATAGAAAGTATAAAACATGGACATGGCTTCCAAAAAAGGGAAAATGAAGCCAGTGCGGAGATACCTGATAGCTTCTATGTGAAGCTATCGCCAGCAGATTGCAGAAGTTGTGGTTGCAAAAAGACTCTTTCCTGTTGATCTTATAGCACCAGTGACTCAATTTAGACTATACGAATAAAATGAAGTAAGTTTTGTCAGTATTCGTCATACCATATTTCAAAATGGGCAGTTATCTGTGGTGTGAAACTGCATGGATGTACCCATCTCTATGTGCTTTTACAGTCAGTGCCCTTTCTTATTACATACGTTGTTTTTGTAACCAATATGGTAATGACTGTAAGGCTCATCTTCCGACTTCAAAATGGGACTTCAGAACCCAATGGCAGAAGTCATGGTAGCTCAGCAAGGTTCATCTTTTATATTGTCTATGTTTGCACACAGTCATTTATATTGACGACAGACAATCATGTTTCCTCTGAGTCTCATACCAACACTAGCTACTAGCTTCTTTTAGGAACCTAATTTAGCTTCAGCTCAAGTTACATTCTACACTAAAGAATAAAAAGACTCACAATGACCCTGTAAGCTTGTTCTAAATAGGGAATGGAAATGGAGCACAACAATCTTATGTCTATTTTAGAGATAATACTACAGTATTTAAACCCATTAAAATCAACACTTGAAAAAGAAATACAGAATAACTATATTTATGTTTGCATGTTTTTTATGCATTTACTTTATCAATGTAAAATACATTTAAATGATCTATTTTCCATATCCTTGAAACTGAATAAATAAAGAAATGTAAAGCAATTAAATGTTGTGCTTAATTGGCAAAGAGAGAAGGGATAAGCAAAAAGTTAGGAAGTCCCAGTAAGTAAAGGGATGGCTGGAAAAGTGAAAGAAAAGTGAATTTGAGAGTACATGCAAGAGTCACCATGGGCAGTAAAAAGAGATGTGAACAAGTGAGGAGAGGAAAAGTGTACAAGGGAAGCATGGACTGATAACTAGATGGATGAATTGAAAAGTGGGAAAATTTCAGCATGACAGCACAAGAGCCGAAATGGCTGAAAGTTATGGGCAGAGAAAAAAAGAGACACGCTATATGAAAATGAGAGGAAAAAAGTGACAGGCGACAGATGAACAAAGTGAACATCCTCTGCTGCAGACAGAAATCCTTTATTAAAGACAATAGCAGAAAGGGAGGTGAAGAATGAAAAAAGGAAAAAGATGAGGATGCAGTCAAAAATGGGTCAAGAGAAAGATTACGAGACAGCTCTGCAAAAGTGGAGGGAAAGTGTGTTGAAGTACTGATGGGGAACAGAAGAAGAGAATGACAAAGAAGTTACAGGGAGGAGACATAAATACAGGATTAGAGCTGCAATGGATGAGATGAGAGGCGAGGTAAGAAGGAGAGGGAGTTGCTTTTCAATGGAGCTGCTGATGATTTCCACTTGATAGATCTAATCAATCAGCTTGTCTCACTACCCGTTCATCCTCACACACACCTTCTCTGACTCATGCTCACTGTGGTGTGCCGCACACAGATTGATGGTCCATAGACGAAACAATGGACTCCCTTGTTTTTTTCTTTGCCACCCAATGTGTTATGAAAGGTAAATGGTTCAGGTGCTTTTCTTACCCTTGATTTTCCTTGCCAGGGGGAACACAATTAACATAAGCATCCATGCATCAAGGGTTTGGACGGGTGAAACTACCAGAAGGACATCTCATGTGCGTTTTCAGGCTTCCTGGATATTGTGTAACTGACACAAAAAAGCGGTCAAAAAAACAAAAGAAAAGATTATTTAACACTTCTGCTTGGCAAGTCTATTGACACAGGATATTGCTAGCAGTGATAGCTAGTCCTTGCATCTGCTAATTTAATTTTAACATCTTTATAACATTTATTGAATGCCACACTTTCTTCCAGTTATATAATATGTACATATTAAAAAAGCAAAAGAACAAAGTGCAGTAGTTATTATAAAGTTTTTAGATATCATTACAAATTACATAACTGAAGATACAGGGATAGCTCAGTAGGTAAAGTGGTCGCCCCATGATCGGAAGGTCGGCGGTTCGAATCCACTTAACGGCTACCCTGAGGTACCCCTGAGCAAGGTACCGTCCCTACACACTGCTCCCCGGGCGCCTGCTTAGTGGGCTGCCCACTGCTTCACTGAGTGAATGGGTCAAATGCAGAGAAAAACAAGTAATTTCCCCATGGGGATCAATAAAGTATCCATTATTATTATACAGAATTGTAATGACTGGCCATTTCTAAACGTATGTGTCTCCATCATGACTTTGACTTAGGGATATAAATTCATGTTGTTTGGTACAGGTGTCATGGCCCGGCTGAGTGTGGTGTTTTTCCATAGACCTGGGGCTCCACCTCTGGGAGGAGTCTCCATTCAGCAGTCTCACCTGTCTGCAATCAAGCTAGTGGTATTTAAGACCAGCACACTCAACAAGTCTTTGCCACATCTACAGTGAACCGGTGTTAGGGTTTGGCTCTCTTGTGATTTCATTGAAAGTAGTATTCTTACCATGTGTCTTTCTGTTCTAGTAATCCAGCTGGTCATCACACTTCCCCTACAATACTTACAACAATACTTACCTTCATTAGGACGCCAGTCTTCCTGCAGTCACGCAGTCTGGTTACACTCGCTTCCTCTCTGCACACCGCCTGCCTGCCTCCCTGTTTTAGCTTCTGGAACTCATTTGGTACAGTACGTTACAGAGGTGTGGACTCGAGTCACATGACTTGGACTCGAGTCAGACTCGAGTCATTAATTTTATGACTTTAGACTTGACTTGAAAAAATGTTCTAAGACTTGTGACTTGACTTGGACTTTTACACCAATGACTTGGGACTTGAATTGGACTTGAACCGGTTTACTTGAAAAGACTTGATATTTTACCCCAAATATAAAATTTAACATGCATATTATATAGAGATTGAAAATGTGACGTCATTCACGGGTAGAACCGCAAAGGATTCTGGGAACTCGTGGCAAGCGGTACTAGCGCACGCAGGCTTTCAATTAAAATCAGTTACACAGCGATAAAAAGAAACACAAAAATGTCAAGAAGCTGTTGTATTATTAACTGCAATAGCCGGTCGCATGACAGCCACGGGAAGCCGACGGGTAAAGAGATCGGTTGTTATCGGATTATGTCGTGGAAGAGAAATTGTTCGAGCCATGTTTCCGAAGTAACAAAGAGGCGACTGGATTGCAGCCATTCTAAGACCAAATATAACGTCCCAGAACCCTCCAGCTCACATGTTAGTCTGCTCCAAGCATTTACACGAAGGTCAGTGTTTTTCAGTACTTAATACGTCATTTTCATAACATAATTGGTGATATAGGTTACAAGCAAGTCTGGCGCTGAACAGAAATTGTCGCGCTATGCTCCTTTATTTATTGTGCATAAATAGTGAATTGTCCTGACACAATATTGCGTTTCGCTTCTGTTATTATGGTACATTGACAAAAACATATACGTTTATTCACAGGATAAAACAGGTTTTTTGTATCACTAATTGCCCAGTACGATTACAGCATACAATATTATTGTCACTGCTACATTTCTGTGACGCTACCAGAAATTATTTCCACTACTAATTAATTACCGTTGAGCTCAAAGGTCCTATTAATAAACGGTTAACGAATGTGTATTTATGACGACAATTTGTGAGACTGGTAAACTTATGATACGTACGATGGTCTTTACTTTCTACACGGTGCATTTCAAGGTCCTGCACCCATCCGTCGGTAAACTGTACCTGGGCTTGTTGCAGTGACCTGAAGTTACTAAACTTCATGAGTGTATGCACTCACTCCAAGAACCGTATGATTATAAATATGCATATAAATATGCTACAATGAGATAGCTGACTTCATCTAACTAGCAAATGTTGTCCAGGCTACGTTGGAGATACAGTTTTTTTTTTTTAATGTGTATGATATTTTTGTCATGCGATTTTAAAGCTGGTCCTACAACCGCATCCAAGAATAACATGCAGCTTATCTCAGAACTGTCGGTGAAAATTATTCTTGGAGCTAGGTTTAATTGAGCTGCATTTTAAAGAGGTGCAATTTCACAATTTGTGTATATTTTCTACGTTCACTTTTGTCATGTGTTGAGAAAAACACAGATTTAAAATTACATGGTCTAATATTTACATTTAGCATATAACTGCAACATTATTTTTTCGTTGTTTTTTTTTTTTTTTTTTTAAAGACTCTAAAGGACTTGAAATTCAAAGTTTCAGACTTGTGACTTGACTCGGACTTTTACACCAGTGACTTGAGACTCGATTCTGACTTGCCTGACATTACTTGAGACTTGACTTGAGACTTGAGGATAAAGACTTGAGACTTACTTGAGACTTGCAAAACAATGACTTGGTCCCACCTCTGGTACGTTATGGACTCACCCCGGATTGGAACTCTCCCGGATCCCTTGGACTGCCCTCCTTCCATGTCATTCCATGCCTGCAAAGAGTAAGCCATTAGAAACACTTCAAACCGTACTTACTGTTAATCACTGGAACCCAGACTCTGTCTCCTTTCATTGCAGTGACTCTGCACACCTTCACCCGAGCCACAGTCCCTCCTCCCCTTGGCCCTGTTTCATGGACTTCAGTATAAACTTTAGCTCACAGATTAAGCTTCACATTTTGGCTTTTCAGGTTGTCTCATTTCACAGTTCATAGTCAGCATCCAAAGGTTTTGTTTCACTTTGTAAATAAAGCACTGTCTCTACTTTAATCTGTGCCTCTGTCTGTGTTTGCATTTGAGTGCTCTCACCTGGTCTGGCCTCTGGGCTGTGACAACAGGTGACAAAAGATTTGACGCAAATGCACATATGTGTGTACACATGCATTCAAATATAAAAAGAAAAGTTATGAAGTTTTTAATTCCAATGTTTATGCTCCACATGCAAGACAAAATGGGAGAATAAGAAAAAAAAAAATGATTTCAAAGTGAAAATTTTAAGCTTTAACAATAGGACCTAATCAGTACAAAACTCAGCTAGACGCCTGTTATTATTTTAGTACTGGTGTGCATAATGTATTAATATTACCAATTCAGAACTTCACATTGTTGCAAAGGCAATTTCATCATGTATCAGCTCTGTTTAGAACTCAATGCAATTTCTCTCCTCAATTCTTTCACTTCATTTGTTCTGTTTGTGATTCTGAACGAGGATAATTCAAGGATATTGGAAGCAAGGACTGTCTTTTTGTGGTTCAATTAAGGCAAAAAGCATTTAAAAAGTTGTATGGAGGTAAAGAATGAAATATGAAGATAAAATATATGAAGAACACAAATCTAAAACTTGTATTGTTTACTTGTATTTGTTACTGGCTGAAAGAGGTATTTGCATGGACAGAAAAAAGTAGAAAGGTATGGTTACTGGTGCAAAACTGTCCTTCCACAGGTTGTTGGTGCTGTGGCTCTATCAACTCTATAGGTGTGCAGCTAAAATAAGTATTGAAGAGGTCACCAGTTTAGTTTTGTCAAAGTGCCTTTTGGCCACTATTACTGTTTTCTTTTAAACAATTGTACCTGTTGATTCCAGAGGGTACAGACTCGTTACACTCATTTAGTAAGCAGTATTTTGCTGTCTTTTTATTGACTATGTATCAGTGATGTGTTGATTCAGCTTCATGATTTTATTTAAATATAAATATATTTATAATATAAAATTTAAATTTGATATTAAACAGCAAGGATACTGACAAATATAACAATCTTTATCCCAAAAAAATAATATTCTTCATGCCTGCATTTAGATACATAGAAAAAAACTGAATCCTGTTTGGAAAAATAAATTGATTCCTCTCCCACATATTAAAACAGCTGGAGGCTACAACTTCAGAAAGCTTAGAAGGACATTTTATTTGAATTATCTGTCCCTTCTCCACAAACATTTTGTCACTCACATACAGAAAATAAAGCTATAGATCATCTCGAGTTAGTCCTCTTGTACATGAGCGTGTGTGTGTTTGTTTGTGTTAAGACCAGTGATGGGTAACTGAAATAAATGGCCGCAGTCAGCAGAGGGGCTGTTCACCTACTGTTAAGTGTCTGTCTGAAAGTGTGTGTGTGTGTGTGTGTGTGTCCGTCCTTGAAACAGTGGCCATTTGGACAACAGACAATGCCATCAGATTTCTCTCTCAAATACACATCTCTTACCAGACAGCCTGTAGAAGGGACTATTCCTCCTTAGGTGTCTAGAAGAATAGAATGGAATTGGACAGGCACTGATATAGTGCTTTTCTAGTCTCGCTGAAACTCAAAGCACTTTACACAACAAGATGAAGGCTCTCACATCCTCCAGGCCTCATCGAGTTTTGCAGGCCACTTCAGGACTGTCAAACCTTCTCCAATCCTGTCCTCTGTCAGTGGCTAATTTATTAACGGCTTTCGTGATTATTAATAATAATGGATTGGATTTATATAGCGCTTTTCAAGGCACCCAAAGCGCTTTACAATGCCACTATTCATTCACTCTCACATTCACACACTGGTGGAGGCAAGCTACGGTTGTAGCCACAGCTGCCCTGGGGCAGACTGACAGAAGCGAGGCTGCCATATCGCGCCATCGGCCCCTCTGGCCAACACCAGTAGGCAAGTAGGGTAAAGTGTCTTGCCCAAGGACACAACGACCAGGACAGAGAGCCCGGGGATCGAACCGGCGACCTTCCGGTTACAGATACGCTTCCCAACCCCCTGAGCCACGGTCGCCCCAACACATTGCATAAAATATTTTAAGAACTTTTAGAGAATGAATAAATGTGTAAAGTCAGATGTTTTCTTTGCTGATGTGGAGGGTGAAGGCAACATTGTAGTAATCAGAGCACTTGTGGCAGTGCTCCCCAAACTGGGTGAGTAGCTCAAGGAGCAGTCCTGAGACAAAGATACTGTACAGGACCGTAAAGCTCCTCCCATATAATCTTCCAGTATTGCTCTGTCTCCTGCTCTGATGGGGCGGTTCTCATATTGTTGTTGCTCATGTTTTTATTGTTGAGCATACAACTTGGATGGTTCAGTGGAGAACAGCTGGTTTATTCTCCTGGCTTCTCTGTCTGGTATACCTCTGGTTTCACACCTTTCTGCAGCTGACTTTCACCTGTGCTGTCTATATCTTGGCCTCTAGTCTCCTTCTCCATGAAGGATCTTGTAGCTGTTCATCTTGCAGCGAAGTATCTCAAGGATAGCTCTGCTGTGGTGTAGGTCAGCTGGTTGGTTTTACAGATCATTGCAGTAGAGATTGTCCATAATGATGTGTTCACATATTCTAGTAGAATTTAAGGGGGTACTTTATTTAGTCTCTCTCCCTCTCTCTCTCTTTATCTATAGGATGAGGAATAAAAATGGGGAATGATGGACTGGTGAAAGCCTCTTAATCAAATTTGATTGCTGTGGTTTTCACAGGCATGGCCAGTTGAACAAGTGAAAGGTTTCACACAGCTTCACCTTCTACTGCCAAGTGCATCACTGTTGCTGCTTTGCTTTCTCCCATTGACATACATGCTATTGAGTGTCAATCAATAAACAAAGGCTGTAAAGACACCTGCTATGAGAGAGAAGGGCACACTGGCATTAAACATTATAAACAATCACTCGAAGACTCTCTACACCAGTATTTGACAGCATTTCAATTTTGCTTTTAATACTGTCTTCCTCTCTGTGGGTGCTTTGAAATGAAAATCAAAATAGATTGTCATGAAAAAATTTTTTTTGTACCTTCTGAAAAACACCTTAATGTTTTTCCATCATTTCTTTTTGTCATGACATGATGACAGCCTGTAAATGTTGTGTAGCGCTGCTGCTCTTAAAATGAGAGCCCTGCGGAGAAGACGAGGGCCTAGCAATCCCTGTTGACTTCTGAATGTGTATTAATGGTGGGAGGAAGTAACCAGGCCAGATAAGTTCTGTTATTAGCTGTGACTAGGAATATGTTTTCAGCCAGTATATTTAAAAAAAAAAAAAAAAAAACCCAAAAAAACCACCCAGCACGCCCCTGCGGGCGGTTTATCTTTCAAGCTCTGGTCCTCTACCAGAGGCCTGGGAGCTTGAGGGTCCTGCGCAGTATCTTAGCTGTTCCCAGGACTGCGCTCTTCTGGACAGAGATCTCCGATGTTGTTCCCGGGATCTGCTGGAGCCACTCGCCTAGCTTGGGAGTCACCGCACCTTGTCTGTCTGTCTGTCTGTCTGTCTCTGTATAGTTAAAATATATATTATTACACCCATTTTCTGTGCTGTTTGATTATTCCCTTTTGCTACACTTCATTCACTCTGTATATGGGTAGAAACTCCCTTTTAACAGGATGAGATCTCCAGCAGATGCTAATAAAAGTGGACCTACCCCTGAGGAACTTGCACAATATATATCGAAACAGGTTGATTTGTATTAACCTTTTTTTGCAAATTGCTACATTTTTCCTAAGTAGCTCATCACGCTATTCAGCCAAACCCCTCTGATACCTTACCCTTTTCAGTTTGCTGACTAATATGTCAAAAGGGTTTTTAGGTCAAATGTTCCTGCTGCATAACATTTTTTTTTTTTTTAAATCAATAGAACAGTTGAGATTTGTGGGTTTTTAAAACTTTGTTTGCACTACGCAAAGTTTTTTTTTTTTTTTTTTTTTTAAAGAAATCTATTGTGTACGTCATTGATAGGCACTTAAGAGAGATGTGGTCTGATTTCCACCAACTATTGAGAGAATTACAGTAGCTAAGGCAACAGAAATTCAAAGCACAGAATGTAGGCAGTGGCATGAATGATCAATTTGACCTTTCCTAAGGTTAAATGGTTCAGTTTGCATGTTTGTTTCTTAACAAGATTACTGTAAGTTTTTAATTAATTATCATGAAAATTTTTACAGAGATAGGGCTTGGGAAAACTTTGAATTTGGTAAAATTTGTAGTTAATCGTGAACCAGAGCTCCATGCATGGTGTGGGCTGACTTTATCTCTGGAGAGTTGTGGCCATCTAAAATTTAAAAAGGAAATATAAACTCTTTTGATTGTTTATCAAAAATTATGAGAATCCAAGTTTTCTTGCGTTAGGCTTAATTTGATTACAGGAGGTTGAGCTTTAATTGTGGTGGCAGAACTATCTATAGATAAACTATAGATGCTTTTCTCTCTCTAGGAATTTACATCCTTGTGACAAAGATCACAAGACTTAAGTGGTGGGAAGCACACCTGGGGAATCAATAGTCTAAGATAGCAGAGTTTCTGTAAATGGACCCCAAAGAAAGGACAAATAGGGAAAAGAAAATGGGCTCTAATTACAAGTCTTGTTGTACTCCGTGGGACGAGGTGTAGGAAAAAAAGAACATTTCATCCAGCCTCTCTGTGAGCTGTCTTGAAGTTAGTAGGTAAACCACAGAGAGGCTTGACCTGAATGCCAACAACATGCAGGAGAATTGTAGACTAAATTTCCTCAACCTTTGTAAAGTACTGACTTTAAGACATGTGCAATCAGTTCTCATTTGTTAATATCTATAAACTCACCTCAGGGCAGGCTGAAGGCTAAATCAAGGTTTCTCTACCAGGATATGCTGCACCAGGCTATTGTTAATTTGTACTGAATTCAAATGCAACATACTGCTTTTTAAGCCTATGAGTTCTGCCCCACAGCTTTGTGTCAATTCTGCCTCGCCAAACCAACAGCTGCGCTTTGATAGTTCAGTCTAACTAAATTAAATTAAAATAAAATAAAGCAACATTGTGTGCATAGAGCCCTTCATTTCTCTGTTGCTAAGAAAATGGAAGGTGGAGTGGTTCATTGAAACATTTGCAAACAGACATGGAAATAAAGCATATAAAGCAGTCTGTGTAATTCTTACAAGCTTGAAAGTCAATATTTGGTATGACCACTTTTATTCTTCAACACAGCTTACCTAAGAGATTTCAGGCTTTCTTATAATATCTTTAAGTAGTCTTCTTTTCTTCTTGTTGACTGCCTTTTGCTCTATTGTCTTACAAGATCCAGCTTCAATAATGTTGAGGCCCCAGCTCGACGGAGGCAATTCCACTATATGCTTTCTAGCCAGGTATGCTTAAGCTGCACTGGCAATGCATTTGGGATCATTGTCATGTTCAAAAATGAAGTCATCTGAAAAGGATCTGATTGGCATCTCCCCTGACCTTCATCCATTAGTAAGAATTATTTTCACGGATTTTCAGCCAAGTTACTGTAATTTGAGATCTCTCCTCCTGGTTTCACCGATCCCATTTGGGATGAGACTCTGGGTAAGAGTAAATTAATTAACTGAAGATCTAGGTATTGTACCTGATTATGATTTAGGATTTCGGCACACTGTAGCAGTTTAAACGACTGTTAGTCCAAGAGCAAACATAAGTGTGTATTAATAAACTTGAGGTTTATGGTGTAGGTCATTGTTCCTCATTACTTGTTGACTCACTGACTGCAACACTGTGTTGATAACACACCTGCACACACTGTCTATACCACTACTTTGATTCATCCCTTGGTGAGTCGTATATTCTAATGTTTATACGGGACATGAATAACATGGTTGGTCTCATGGATTGCTTTCACAGCCTTGTAAGCAAACAAATTGCAGGGTTGAAAAAGCATAAAAAAGCTTATGTGAGAGGCAGCCCCCTGCAGAGTGCTCCCTCCACACGGTCTGCAGTTGCCATTAGCATCAGATGCTTACTGCAGTGTGAGAAGTGTTTTATTTATTTATATATTTTTTAAATGGATATTAGTGACAGATTCTTATTAGATCAGAAGCAACAACAACAAATTTCCATCCTTCTCTTAGCAGGTCCTCAAGCTAGTGGAGCCTGTAGCCATCATGATGTGCAATGCCAAAAAGGAGCACTGCAAATCATGACTTTACTGTATTTTAGCATTGCAGCTTAACACAAACATTTATAGTAAATAAATGGTGAGCAAATGGCAGGGAAGGACATTTGGGTTTGTTTGCTATTAAAATTGTACAAACCCGGTCAGTTCTGAAGGAAATGGCTTCACAAAATCTACTAGGTCAAAAGCCACATATCTGATCCCAGGTTCAGTTATGTTTTCTCAATTCCTACCATAAAGTGAAAATTAAACTATAAAAGGCAAAGGAGCTAATGAGAGCTAAAAAGAAGGAAACACAGTCAAAAGGAAATTCTACAGAGACTTTGAGTCTTGAATATGGCAGGGTTGATCAATCCATGTAATACCAGGAGAGACAAACAGTCACTCTCAATGGAAGTGTCAGAGGACTAGATGAGAGAGGACAGTTAGCCAAATGTGTGTTGTGCCAGCTGTGTATGTGTGGAGGCCTTGGCTAGCACAAAGTCACTGTGGGTTTATAACATTTTGCCAAGGACATGTGGGGTTTCTATGATGCCATGTTTGTCTCACACACAGATGGATCAAATGAAAGATGAGTGAGTACACAAAACATCACTTATGCATTTTTGGCATTGAAGGGCAAACTGGGAACAACATTGATGAAACGCACTCATGCACACTTGGCCTGAGGGGAGGAGGACTGTGCACTGGACTAATACGTTACATCAAAAGACACTGGAGAACAATTTCAAAACATTTAAATGGCAAATAATATAAAACCTTTAAAATAACCTTTAGCTTACTTTGAAAATAATTTTAATGACAGGTAGGGTAATTTCATACCGTATAACCCATCTCTCAGATTTGTGAGACAGACAACATAATCATATCAACACAGCTGAAAGTGAAAAAGAAAGTTTTCTCAGGACTTCATACTGCTTCCATTAAGAGGCCAAAGTATCACCACCTTCATGAAAACAGACGCGGATCGTTCACATTCACACTCCTTATTTAGCTGTCACAATATTCCCAGATGCAGACATCTCAGCAATGTGACCCCAGTGCTCAATTACAGGAAAATGGTCAATGCAATGCTCAGAGAAAAAGAAGCAAAAGACACGAGAGCTACATTTTGGAAACAGCATTTTGAATGTCAAACTTCATGTTACTAGAATTAGCAAAAGACTGAAAATCACAGCTTGTTTTGAAGCGTTGCCAGGTAAAGCGTCTTCTCAAAAAACAAAAAAGCATGCCAGCATGCACGGCTGGACTGGTGAGTACTGGGAATATGCCCAGTGGGGTGACACACATCTGGGTCAATATTTTTTTTTTTCTTTGTCAATATAATTATACAGGTTACAGGCAGACTTTAAGGGCTGCTGGGCACCAGCCCTACAACCACTGACACCACATTGCCCAATCAAATCTCTTCTAACCAGCACCTTTCCTGTGCACTCATGCAACTTGTAGAACAGAGTTTATTGTGGAAAAAAAGGTTGATGAAGATAGACAGACAAATAAAATAAAAAAGGTGGAGCTGAAGTGCTATAACAAGAAATAGAACAAAATCTGTAAAAATAATCAGCATGTCAGCTGTCACCCATATGGAAAAGAAATAGTAAAAACATATATGATTTACTCATGAAAGTGGCCACTTTCTCATTACTTTCATATATTTTTTGAGTAAGTATACAAAACATACAAGTTTCATTATATAATTTTTCAAGGGATCTTATATGTGTTTTCACTCTTGTATGCTTTTCATACAAGTTTCATACAAGACAGATAAAAACTTTATAATATTTATATATATCTTTTCCATATGGGCAGGGCTGCTGCAGCTGCACCATCAGAAGTAGCAGCAACTAGTAATTTATTTTTTCACAATTCAGTTTATATAGTGCCAAATCACAACAGCAGTACTACCACCAGTAGCATATTAGTCATTCATCGTTTAAAAAGAAAATAATGTGACTAATTACTATATATACTTTTCACATGTATAGCTTTTTCATTGCTTTAAGTGTTTTGACCAATCATGGTTGGTACCTTGGACCAAAAATGCCTGAGCCAATTTTTTTTTTATTTTTTTTATCCCACTCGAGACCTGGAAGCATTTGATAAAATCACAAGTTTTCTGGAACGGATTCAGATTTAGAGATATGGAACCAAAGAGGATGCATAGTGCCACATATAACAAAACGTAAATGCAGTATATCATTTACTTCTGGTTTTGGTAACAACAGCACCTGGGCATTGTACAGTCAGAGAACAGACCATGTGGCTCATCTATATACCAAAGTATTGTAGAAACAAAGCAGAGGCTGAAGTATGGATGAAACTGGGTCGTGCAACAGGACCATGATCATTTGGAAAGAATTGAATCTACAACAGGATGTCTGAGGAAAGAAGGTGTTGCAGTGGAAATGCAATCAAACTCCAGAACTTTGTGGCAAGAGCTTTGTGAGAGCTGTGCTTAAATGAATGCTTATAGTACTCTTGTTATTGACACATCCTGTGTGTGATGTCATTTTATTTTTCCTTGAAAGCTTCATATTACAATTAAGCATACAGCTATAAGCAACATCAGCAGAAGATTTGTTTGCTGATATATCTCTGTAATAGAGCTACACAGTGTTTACTCATAGTTCTAAAAATCTCTGCATTAAAAATCTTGAAAATATATTTTAACTCCATGTCACAACTCATGTTACCTGTAATGATTACCTTTTTACCCTCTTTTGAAATCCTGCTTTGAGTTCAATAAACCAGCAGGAGTTCATCCTTTAGCTCCAGAGCTCAGCAATCAGGAATACTGAGCTGATGTAGCATGGGTCACATCTGCCACAACCCCACTTTAAACAGTTATCTGATAGCCCATCTGGTTTTGATACTTCCGTGTTATTCCCCAAGTGCAGCTTGAGTTTAAGAAATGTGAGCTGGAGATGCTAACATCCCAGACTAAAATTAGCTAAAACTGGCACTAAGAACTGATTATTAATAAATGACCCAAACGGTCTCTGAACTACTCAGCATAGACTTGATGAAAGGGTAATTGTATTTGGTAAAGGCAGAAAGTTCCCCGTCAGACATGTATTATGTAAATATAAAAATAAACATCCCACAAAATTTTATATTAAACGCAATCTGACTTGTTTGTTCAGGACACTCATTCTGAATAAAGCACACACGCATACTTTATAACGTTATCCAGCAGCTGTTTGAGAAATCATTAGGGCCCATATTCACAAAACATCCAAGTTTTGCTTCTGATGAAATTCTAAGAAAAGTCTGAGAATCGTGATGTTTTCAAGAAGTTAAAACCAAATCCTTGTGAAGAATTGTTAACTGTCTGGAGCAAGAGGGAGATTTTTTAAGATGGTGAAAATCTGCTCAAGTGTACGGAGAAAGAGCAGAAAAAGAAAGTGAAGTGTTTGGGGATCTGTCAGCCTCAAGTCCTGTTCTATCACTTTGGACTGGTGTCTCCATGATATACAGTGGATATCTTATATTGTCAGTTTTGGGAAGTGGGCAAAGTTGAGTGGTCCAGGCTAAAAAAAGAAAAAGAAGAATTTTTTTTTTTTTTTTTTTTTTTTTTACTGTGCTCTGAGCCGACAAAAGATGGCATGATAGTTCACAATGCAATTTAGGTGCTTTTTGACTCTTGTCCCTTCAATGCCTTGGGACGTCAGAGTAGAATTCTCCCTGGTGGACAAGTTAACATTGCACAACCCGATAAATGTTCGGAAAAAAAATAGCTGAACGTGTTTCTGGTCTCATCCCTCACCCAAAGTGCTGCCTTTAAGCTTGGAAATTGTTTACTTCTCAACTGAAACCTTTTGAAAACTGCTCAGTTGTAGCTGTGGGCCCAGCTCTCTCTCTCACCAGCAATGATCCTTCGCACGGAATACAGGTCAGCTTGAAAGAAATTGATGATTCATCGATGAAGTGTGCAGTGCAAGCAGTCAGGACTGGATTTGGTGGGAGGAATCTAAAAATAGAAGCAGCACCACAAGTTATCTGGACATGCCTGAAAGATGATCTAAAATCTGATATCAGCCCAATTTTTATGGATCGATTTGTATGTAAACTTGTCATCATGAGAACAGTGATTATATAACTCAACTCTGCATTTATATTCTGCTTTTTAAATATATTAATGAATCATCATTTCTGAAGAACCTGTATACTGTCTAATGTAAGCACCTTAATGAGGCCACTTTGGTTTTAGTAAAACACACAAGTTTGCAAGGGTCGCCAAGGGCATTAAAATTCAGTTTGAGAGCAGACTTAATTACTTGTAATACATTTTATAACACTGCAGTTGTCAAGACATTTAATTCAAAACTTCAAATGTCAGCTTATCATCTAGCGCCCTACTGGCTGACTGAAAGAAGAGCAACAAGAGTAAAAAAGATTAAATTAATTAGTGGCACATCAGTGAGGCAACTGGAAGCCTTTGTGGCTAATTGGTGCTCGTTTATTTACCAAAGAGCTGAGGGGAGGAGATGACTCTAATTACTACGGCTCCGTTTCCACTCTGCTTTCTGTCTTTCTGTCTTGACAGATTTTCATGCTATCAATCTTTTTTCAATTCTGTTTACTGTTTACACCCCCCACACCACCACCGCCACCCTCCAACAATGTCTCTTCATCTCTTCCTCTGCAGTTTTCTGGTTTCTCTATTTCTTTCCATCTTCAGGATGGTTGATCAGCAGCAGAAAGCTCAGCTCAGCATGAATGTTTCTCATCCTGTGATAATTATTCAATAGTGCAATATTTAAATAGACTTCTCTCCCACACACACACTTCTGCAGTTTTGCTTTCAAAGATTAGATTGAATCTAAATTTCCCTGATATAGCTCAGCATTTAAGTCATTCCTCTACAGTCATGCTCAGCAATTATATTCTGAAACAATGCAGCAAAGTAGTTGGTTGCAGGCAGCTGTGAATCATTAAAAACATCTGTGTTGCAACTCTTGCAACAGATGCTTACGCTGTGGCCGCTAGCAGTGTTTTAATGGCATGACACCTTTCCCAATTATTCTGCTGATGCATTTTGCTCCTGGTTCATGAGTCACTTGTGTGCAACAGCCTGTTTGACCAAAAATGGTCGTAACTGAAGAAACTGAGTGTCCCCAATGTTCATCAACATCAAGATGCCCTTCAGTGATGTTCACATGAATTCAGACTGTACACCAGCACAGTTAAACATAGTCATGAGGTTCACTCTATCCTCTTGTATCAAGGCAGTCCCTTTGGTAAAGGGTAATTTCATTGCATCTTCAACAAGCTTTTTATGAAGTTATAACAGGACTTCCACCACGTACTGTGTGCATGTACATCTAGTAACATGTTTCTCATCTAGATAACTATTAATTACAATTACTACAATTTGTTGTAATTTTGCCTGTGTACACCACCATAGTGGATATTAAATCAAACAATCAAGATGTGACTGACTGCAAATTTTCATTTTTATTATAAAAGGTTTGCCTCATTTGTGCATTCAGGTTCATGTCTGGGCTCTGACTGGGCCATTCAAGGACATTCAGAGAGTGCAATTCTTTGTTATCTTGGCTGTGTGCTAAGGGTCGTTGTCCTAATGAATAAATACATTTGGACAAACACTTTGTATTTTCTCATGGAAGCTAGTTTTAACAGTTAATTGACCACTGACCTGCATGAGAAATCTTTACTTAAGAGAAAAAAATAAAAAACCTCAATCACAGCTACAGGTCAGACATAATATGTAGACATCTGCATTGCAACTGTATTGAATGTAACATGTAGCCTAAACCATCTAGGGTTCTTGTAGGCATACGTAAGAGTTTCAGACAAGGTTCAGTCATGATACATGTGTTTTTCTGTTACATAATCTAATAATTTGGGCAGTCTATAATAAATTAGTCGACAGCAAATCACAGCATTGACATAACCATATTCTCCAATACCTATCAAACACTGACATGGCATTTTTTTACCTGGTTTTGAAAAGTCCTGACCACTTACACTCCTGATAACAGGTCATACAAATCAGAAGAGCAGTTGACTTGTGCCATGCGGTGTCATCTGCAAATTCTATGGTTTCTCTCTAATCTGTTTAACCCTCTTATGAAATTCATTTTAGGCCTAAGGGCCGTGCGTGAGATGCAATGTCTGTCTCAGCAGCAGATTGTAAGAAAGAATGAACGTCATATTTGGTGGAAACCTGAAAAAACAAACTGATGGCTCAGTTTTTTTTTAACCCTTTAAGACCTACCATAGAACCAAGTCCGCCAGAGCTTATATTATATATATTATATTATATTTTACATGTTGTACACCCTGTTCGAACATAAGAGTGTCCATAAGTGCACGTGGCACCAGGACGCTCTCGGCCGTAGGCCGAAGGGGGACCGGAGGGTGTGTTCCAACTACAGGGGGGATCACACTCCTCAGCCTCCCTGGGAAAGTCTATGCCAGGGTGCTGGAAAGGAGAGTTCGTCCGTTAGTCGAACCTCTGATACAGGAGGAACAATGCGGTTTTCGTCCTGGTCGCGGAACACTGGACCAGCTCTTTATCCTCTCCAGGATACTTGAGGGTGCATGGGAGTATGCCCAACCAGTCTACATGTGTTTTGTGGACTTGGAGAAGGCATTCGACCGTGTCCCTCGGGGTGTCCTGTGGGAGGTGTTGCGGGAATATGGGGTGTCTGGCCCATTGCTACGGGCCATTCGATCCCTATATAACCGTTGCAAGAGCTTGGTTCGCATTGCCGGCAATAAGTCAGACTCGTTCCCGGTGGGTGATGGGCTCCGCCAGGGCTGCCCTTTGTCTCCGGTTCTGTTCATAATTTTTATGGACAGGATTTCTAGGCGCAGCCAAGTGGCGGAGGGCTTTCGCTTTGGTGGCCTCAGAATCTCATCTCTGATTTTTGCAGATGATGTGGTTCTGTTGGCTTCATCGGGTGAGGGCCTCCAGCTCGCACTGGAACGGTTCGCAGCAGAGTGTGAAGCAGCGGGAATGAGGATCAGCACCTCCAAATCTGAGGCCATGGTTCTCAGCCGGAAAAGGGTGGAGTGCCCACTCCGGGTCGGGGATGAGTTCCTGCCCCAAGTGGAGGAGTTCAAGTATCTCGGGGTCTTGTTCTCGAGTGATGGGAGAAGGGAGCCGGAGATCGACAGACGGAGTGGGGCTGCAGCTGCAGTAATGCAGACGCTGCACCGGTCCGTCGTGGTGAAGAGGGAGCTGAGTGTAAAAGCGAAGCTCTCAATTTACCGGTCGATCTACGTCCCTACCCTCACCTATGGCCACGAGCTGTGGGTAGTGACCGAAAGAACGAGATCGCGGATACAAGCGGCAGAAATGAGCTTCCTCCGAAGAGTGGCTGCCCTCTCCCTTAGAGATAGGGTGAGAAGTTCGGCCATCCGGGAGGGGCTCAGAGTAGAGCAGCTGCTGCTCCACATCGAAAGGAGCCAGCTGAGGTGGTTCGGGCATCTGACAAAGATGCCCCCTGGGCGCCTCCTGGGTGAGGTGTTCCAGGCATGTCCCACCGGGAGGAGGCCCCGGGGCAGACCCAGGACACGCTGGAGAGATTATATCTCTCGGCTGGCCTGGGAACGCCTTGGTATTCCCCCGGATAAGCTGGAGGAGGTGGCTGGGGAGAGGGAGGTCTGGGCCTCTTTGCTTAGGCTGCTGCCCCCGCGACCCGGCCCCGGATAAAGCGGATGAAGATGGGTGGATAGATGGATGTTGTAGAGCCATTTTTGGGAGCATTTCAAGTTGCTATACATCAATACAACCATTACAGCCTAAATTCTAATATTATGCATGCATTAAGTGCATAGTAATTACATAAATTGCAAAAAAGTGCAATAAACTACAAAAAAATTGAAAATCGTTTTTGTTTTTTAACACATATTTCTAGTTAGAGAAATTTAAGAGGCTTATCCCTTAAAACTGTAAATACAAAAAAGTTGCACAAAATAGTTTCCCACCACAGGAAATTTATTTTGAGTGTCTTCATAGTTTTATTTTTGAAATACACCAATTTCTATATACTGCAGGAAAAAACGAAAATAAATATTATAGTGCAAATTTTCAAAAAAGCAGCATATGCATCAAAATAAACTATTTCCAGCAGTGCAATATGAGTCCTAAGCATCCCAGAAATGACACAGAAAGTCATAAAGTCAAAGATAACTTTTAAAAACACCAGTATAAGCTCACGAGGCCTTGATGGTAAAAAACTACATTTCCGTGAAAATGACGCCACTTCCGGTTTCGGGCAGGTCATGGCGGACATGCGATAGTTCGCGCTGATGGACGTAGGAAGTGTTATGAACAGCTGATCGGATCGGCAAAGCGTGTTTCTGGAATATTATGTTTTTGTTGCTGCAAGTGCTTTTTATGCAGTTTTTGCAAAGCTATATGTGGAAGGAAACTGTGAACTAGGACAAGCTGATGGCACAAGATGTAAGTACAACTCCTCTGGTTTCATATGCAAAAAAAATTATTGCGCTAGCTCACGTGGTTACAGTGCTACCGGGATTTAAAAATAGTTACTCAAGCGTGCCTGTTTTGACCGGTTTTAAAGGGTTAATGTTATTTTGTTACTCTACCTTCTCAATGTAGTGGATTCTACGACAAGGATGCAGAAAAATTCAATTCATCCAAGATTTTTAGAAGATACACCTGTGGTATCAATTTGAATCTCCTATATCACCTCATTCTCGAGTTATCGCATTCACAAACTGAGGTGTCCATGTCCAACACCAAGACTACGACAATACCCCACCATGTATTTAAATGGAGCTACAGAGGGAGAACAACAGTCAACATTACAGTAAATCCTCTGAAAAACAAAACCATATATTTGCAGAATCTCAGACATTGTCTCATCCAAGGAGGAAATTATTTTTCCAAGCAATATAAATAAATGACCCTCCAATAGAACTTCTCTGCAACACTGTCGAAGATACCTCTAGTATCAGCAGTTATCTTTTGCAGGTCTGCAGGAGACAGTGTGGCATGCAGCTAAAGTTTTTTGACATCCATAAAGGCTTGAAGCCTTTTTTTGCTACTGGGTCAAACTGTAAGACAGGCTCTACCTCTTCTCCATTTGTAGGCCACCATTATGTCTCATGTCTCTACCCCCTAACTCATTTAAAGGAAGGAGGGAAAGGTGACACTGGAGTGTGACAGAATCCTGGATCCAGGAAAAAAAAGCTGTCAAGAACATTAGAATTGAACCTTATTCTTCTAGCAACTGACTGTGCTGGAATTACAGAGGTGATGTGGATTGCAAAGTTTTACACCACCTCATCATGACACCCAACTCTGTCCATGAAGCCAGGTAACACACATCAGTTAGTTAAACTGCAGGAATAAACTAGATATGACATGTGATAATTTTACTGCAGGAATGTCTTAAAGACATAAAGACCTGGATGGTCGCTAACTTTCTGCTTCTTAATTCAGATAAAACTGAGGTTATTGTACTCGGCCCTGAAAATCTTAGAAATATGGTATCTAACTAGATTCTTACTCTGGATGGCATTACCTTGGCCTCCAGTAACGCTGTGAGGAACCTTGGAGTCATTTTTGACCAGGACATGTCCTTCAATGCACATATTAAACAAATATGTAAGACTGCTTTCTTCCATTTGCGCAACATCTCTAAAATTAGAAATATCCTGTTTCAGAGTGACGCTGAAAAACTAGTTCATGCATTTATTACTTCCAGGCTGGACTACTGTAATTCATCATTATCAGGAAATCCTAAAAACTCCCTGAAAAGCCTTCAGTTAATCCAAAATGCTGCACCAAGAGTACTGACAGGGACTAGAAAGAGAGAGCATATTTCTGCTGTTTTGGCTTCCCTTCATTGGCTTCCTGTTAAATTCAGAATTGAATTCAAAATCCTGCTCCTCACATACAAGGTCTTAAATAATCAGGCCCCATCTTATCTTAATGACCTTGTAGTACCATATCACCCTATTAGAGCACTTCGCTCTCGCTCTGCAGGCCTACTTGTTGTTCCTAGAGTATTTAAAAGTAGAATGGGAGGGAGAGCCTTCAGTTTTCAGGCCCCTCTTCTGTGGAACCAGCTTCCAGTTTGGATTCAGGAGACAGACACTATCTCTACTTTCAAGATTAGGCTTAAACCTTTCTTTTTTGCTAAAGCATATAGTTAGGGCTGGACCAGGTGACCCTGAATCCTCCCTTAGTTATGCTGCAATAGACAGGCTGCCGGGGATTCCCATGATGCATTGAGTTTTTCCTTTCCAGTCACCTTCTCACTCACTATGTGTTAATAGACATTGAATGCATTGATTAATATCTGTTATTAACCTCTGTCTCTCTTCCACAGCATGTCTTTATCCTGTTTTTCCTTCTCTCACCCCAACCGGTCGCAGCAGATGGCCGCCCCTCCTTGAGCCTGGTTCTGCTGGAGGTTTCTTCCTGTTAAAAGGGAGTTTTTCCTTCCCACTGTCGCCAAAGTGCTTGCTCATAGGGGTCATATGATTGTTGGGTTTTTCTCTGTATCTATTATTGTACAATCTACTATACAATATAAAGCGCCTTGAGGTGACTGTTGTGATTTGGCGCTATATAAATAAAATTGAATTAAATTGAATTGAACTCATCTAAGAGTTGTTAATATATTCCCTTAATAAATTATGACACTAGAGACAATTTCAAAGATTTACTACTACTAGCAAAATTTACTCTCAGGGAACCATGATTTTCATGCAAATGCATCCAGTGTTTATCGGTAGTACCAGGCCCGGCCCTAACCAATCTGGCGCCCTAGGCAAGATTTTAGGTGGCGCCCCCCTACATCGGCAGTGTAGTGTATGTACTCACAAGAAACCGAATAGCTTTGTCTTTGACCTTTTTTTTTTTTTACTTAAAGAAAGCAAATTCACAATCAGAATAATTAACAAGATAAAAAAATATATGAATAAATAAATGAATACAAAAAATAAAAAAATGAATATATGAAATACAATAAATTTTACATACATAAACACAATAAAACGTGTCAACAAGTTGGATAAAATAAATTAAAAATACAATATAAATAAGGCAACAGGAACACCGCTTGATGCTGCTGCAAAACTGGTGGGTTGTGCTGCTGAGGTGGAGGCAACAGGAAGACCGTAATGTTGTAACAAATAATATTTCTATTAAATAAGCTTTACTTTGCATTTTAATTAACGTGGGATTATTTTTTGTATTTAGAAATAATAGTACCAACTTTTTTTTTTTTCTTCTCAACATTTGTGGCACTGGCGTGGCGCCCCCTGATGGACGGCGCCCTTAGCATTTGCCTATATGGCCTATGCCACAGGCCGGCCCTGGGTAGTACTCTTGTTCAAGTGTAGTGGACCAACAGCATTTCCAACCCCTAAAACTGTAATGTACAATTTACATAGACCTGTCCAACACCTGCCAATCTTGCTTGTTAAACTAAAAAAATTTGTATCTATTTAACGACAGCCTGACAGCTTTAATTGGAACCAGAAACAAACGTCATGAGCGTGGCAGCTCTCAAATTTAACCATAATGTAATCTATTAGTTCTACCAAATAATAAACAGAGGAGAAACAAATGTGCTGTCAGCTGTATTGTCTGAAATATCACGTTTGAAATGACAGATCGGTATGTGATTAAAAGTTCACTTTGTTGTCTTTTGACAACTTAAATGCAATGGTGTCATTGTCAAGACTCATTAGCTGTGTCATATTTTAGTGTCAGCTTTTCAAAAGGGCATTCTTTCCAGACAGACGTTTCTGCAAGAACTGCTTTCAGTAAAAGAAAAAAGATTTACGTTGCAATAACTTAAATAAACCCAGTTACTGTTGGTATTGTACTGTTAGTGGGTTATCTGTAGTTAAGGATTCAAGCACAGCAACACCTACTATGAACACATGGACACACATTCACAGCTATCTACTACACTGACGTGATTTGACAATGACAGCCAATTACAGAGACAGTGGTGCTTCTGAAAAGAAGGGCAAAGAGACAAAAAGTACTAACACAAAAAGGTGGGAAATTAAAAGCAATACAAAGGTTTCTATGAAATGTCCTGTGTGGGTGTCTATTTGTACATTTTGTTAAGATTGGGTCATTATTCTATATGTTCTGCTCCATTGGCCATCGTCTTTGTTCTTTCCATCTCTTTTTACAGTCAAATGTAATTGGATCACTTTTGCAGTGGAATCTACAAATGGTTCTTTTTTTACTAAAGGTATAACAATTAATATAAAGTATTCAATAAAGGTAAAATACATCAATATATGCATTAATATAGTGTGTATAATAGTGTGTATTTTATTGTTTTTTTTTTCTCAACATATTTCTATCAATTTCCTGACTGAGTCTGAGTCACCAGAACTAATTGCTTGTACCTGAATGACGAGGGTGTGATGGACATGCTTTAGATTTGAGTTATTTATATAACTGTGAGTCTTTTGTCTTCACAAAGTGGTGTGTTTTTATTGCAACCATATTCTGACTTTTTCTAAATCTTTCCTGTGACAAATCTTCTTCATCCTCTAATATTTAAAAAAAATGAAAAAATACCAGTGAAACCAAAGGAAAATAAACCACAACTAAATATGTTCAAGCAATAAAAACTCAAATAAAAACGAATTTATTAACTTAATAATAATAATAATAATAATATTATTATTATTATTATTATTATTATTATTATTATTATTATTAACAACAAAAATTCAATAACTTTTCCTTGGTGCTTAGGCCAGTAATACACTGACGGAAACCTGGAAGTAAATGTTAGCTGTCACAGTCACATAAACTGTAGATCAGGGGTCTTAAACTCCAGTCCTCAAGGGCCGGTGTCCTGAAATGTTTCCATGTGTCCTTGTTGCAACACACCTGAATAGAATTAGTAGGTCAATAGCAAGAGCATAGAACTTAACTGCATGCTGAAGTGGCAGCGCCTAACCTTACTCAATTAAATTTAAGTGTTTAGAAAAATGTACTTCTGAAAGTACTTTTGTTGCACCATGTTCATTCACTCATGAGCTGCTGTAACATGAATCAAATGGCTTAATTGCCACACAGAACTACATAAAGTGCAATGTACAAAAAACAAAACAAAGACAGTGCAACAACAGACAGAACAGAACAATACAGACACAAGACAGTAAAATGTGCAAAAGACTGAGTATTGTGCAAAGTCACTTGGTGTATGAAGCCCTATGTGTGTGCGCGTGTGTGATATAACAACCCTTATTGTGTTATAGCACCACTAGGGGGAGTTGACCTACTATTGTAGTAGTTGGGGGAGTCTCCTAGTGGGTGTGTGAGTATAGTGGCAGCCATTTCATGCTGCTCGTGTGTCTGTTCCAAGAGAGACCTCACCATTGTAATGGGCTGGAACCGGCACCTACCCATCCCAGCACATGTATGTATGGACGGAGTAGAGGTGTTGAGACCTGGCTTGTATGGTCTCACGTTGCTAAGGTCAAATGAAGGTCTGCTGTTTGATTTAACTTACTGGCCTCAAGTTATCCGGCTAACCTCCACACCACATGCCCGCTGGACCTGCTAGCCACTCCTTCCTCGCCAGACTGCCGTTACAGTCTGTATGAGATTCTGCAGATAAGTGGCTAAGGTGATAGAAAGCACCAAAACACAAACAAGGCACCATTCTGATCCGGAGTGGCCACTGTGTGCTGCTGCCACGCTGCCGAGTAACTGTGGATAACCGTGGACTATAAAGACACTTGAAGACCTGCTAGCTTAACAGGTAAACAGGACTGCACAAAATTTCATATCATTTCAATTTCCATCGTTCGGGATAAAAATGGAAATTGTCTAATCCCCAAATATAAGAAATGAAGAGCTTAAAATATATATTTTAGAGACTAGTAACTTTACTTAGTTACAAGTACAGAGATTGACCAAGCAACAGAGAAGAGAAAGAGAACCATGGAAGCGACAAGCATCAAATTTAAAACAGCCTATTTCCATGAAAATTCCCCCATTAGTTCCACTGCTTGCAGATTTTTAATCTAAAGTAATATTTACAACACCTCATGACCTGCTACATCAGGCACAGCACAGATTGTGCTCAGTCCCCCTTTTACCTCAAAAGAATCATCTGTTCACCCATCCTGTCTCTCTTTTTCCTGTGTCCTCCATTCTTGACATAATTTATTTGGGCTTTTATAGAGATGAGAGCAGGCTTAATTAAGATAGCTCTATATTTCTGCACAGAAAAAGCATTAGTAATACACAAACTTGCATATGTCTGACCAAAATGGATTTTGAGTGTCCTGGAAGTATGACAGAACAATATCGACACCTTCCTACACCCTCAGTTTGTATTAGGTGTGGGTGAAGAGAAAATGAAAGAGAGAGAGAGAGAGAGATGTGGGAAGGAGGCAAGAGGGAGCTATGTGGAGAGTAGAGATAAGAAGTGAGAGTGGGAAGAAGGTAGGGAATTGTAGAATAGAATGTAAGAAAGTAATTAAGGTGGGGAGAAGGGGGCCCAGTGGGAGCAAATTTACAACTGTTGTCTGTTTTCATAGTACAGAAGGAATGCATGGAGATTTGGGAAAGGCACAATAGAATTGGCATTAGAGTCACAAACCAAAGAAAGACTAAAGAAAGGGGGTGGGGGATATGTAATGCAGGCAAAAAGCCATGAGAGAAGAAGAAGACACCAAGTAGGAAGGCCTTATGGAAGCACTTGTTTATTAGTGTGGCATACACTTGCAATATACAATATCATATTCAATAAATTCTTGCGAGTTGCTAGGAGCACACTGATAAGCAATGATTAGAATTTAATTCCACTTTCCAAAGTTTAGAAACTTTGGAAAGTTATATTGCCATTAATGCAGTATCAACATCAGAATCACTGCTTCTGTAAATAAAAGAAAAGAGTCATCATTTCAATATTTTGCAGTAACTTGAGGTAAAGTGAGACATTGAATGCATTTTCAGGGTAATTTTTTTGTACTTTTTTCTCTGTTAGAAGCTGAGGAAACGAACCACAGAAAACATAACTGCACACCTTTGGAATGCTTTTAAAACTTTATGAAAGAAACTTTTCACTCAGCAATTAAAAAAAAATCCAGACAAATGGACATGGATCTAAAATCCATAATATCGGTAAAACACAATTGCATACCGTGTAAAAAAAGGGGCTCTTTATTAGGTACACTTTGACAGTAACAAGTAGGACCCTTTTTAAGCTTTCAGAAATAGGTTCAGTCAATCAGTTAGTCAATCACTCAAACCTTTTATTTTGAACAAATAGCAGTTATAGCATGGTTATTTGAGTTAATGTTGCCTTCATAGCAGCTTAAAGCAGTCTGGTTTGAATAACAGAAAATATCCATTCTCCCAACCCAAGAGATGGTTGTCCTGAAAGATCCCAGTGGATGAAGAGTGTCTAAAACACCTCAGAGCTGCCCATCTGGCACCAACAACCATACCAAAGAATCATTTAAATCACCTTTCTTCTGCATTCTGATACTCAGTCATCTTGATCATGTCTACATGCCTAAATGCCTAAAAGTTTTTGCCATGTGATTGGTTGATTCGGTATATGTGTTAAGATTCAGTTAAACGGATGTATCTAATAAACTGTAGTTGAGAGGGTTATAAGTGAATCCTTGTTTTTCATGTTTTTTTACTGGATTAGTTTATCAAACAAGGGCACGTGTGTGTATGCCAGTTCCAGTAAGATTTATAAATCCAATCCTACCTGGTCCTGAAGAACTACACATACCAGCTATCAGTGGTCATAACACATATGACACCTCACTGTCTAAGACTACTGTTCCAATGTGTCTCAAGGTGTCCACTATTGTCTCTGTGTCAAAGGCCTTGACAGTGTCCTGTGTCAGTGAGTATCATCCAGTCGCATTTACTCCAGCAATGATAAGTACTTCAAGAGGCAGGTAATGACACACATAAAGAAGTCCATTGACATAACAGCTGACTCTCACCAGTATGCCTGTAGATGTTCCACGCTGGATCCCATCCCTGTTGTGATCCATCAGTCTCTCACACATCTAAAGAACAAGTACTCTTATGTGAGGCTTCTCTTTTTTGGATTTTAATTCCACTTTTAACCTCTCCCACACACTGGTGAAAAAACTGTCAGGACTTGGAATAGCCCCATTACTCAACTGAATTTTGGACTTACTGACTAATATACTCTGTCTGTTACGATCAACAACATCACGTTCTCGTCCATTGTCCTCAAAACTGGCTCCCACCAGGGCTGCATTGTGAGCCCACATCTCTGGACACTGCTTATATGTGACTGTAAATCAATTACATTTTATTAATATATTTGTATTTATATATGATTGAAGAGTACACTCACTGTCTGCATCATTGTGTGGTAGTGCAGGTGGTTAAGTTTGCACAGAGGACCTTCCGACAAAGCTCACCCACCTCTTCTTTATATTTACACCAGCTGATACAAGCATAGAGCAACCTGCATCACAAGAGACTCTAGTCACCCTGTGTGGACTGTTTTTCCCTCTCCCCTCAGGCCAGAGGCTGTGCAGCAAATGAAAATAGGTGTTTCTCATCCCATCATTTCATCCTAAACCATCTCCATTGGGTGACTGAAGGCCAGGTCATCTGGCGCAGCACTCCATCACTCTCCTTCTTGTTTAAGTAGCCCTTACACAGCATGGAGGTGTATTTGGGGTCATTATCCTGTTGAAAAATAAATGATGGTCCAACTAAACACAAACCTGATGGGATGGCATGTCAATGCAGGATGCTGTGGTAGCCATGCTGGTTCAGTGTGCCTACAATGTAAATAAATCCCCAACAGTGTCACCAGCAAAGCATCCCCATACATCACACCTCCTCCTCCATGCTTCTCGATGGGAACAATGCATGCAGAGACCCGTTCACCTTTTTTTGCGTCGCACAAGGACACGGTGGGTGGAACCAAAGATCTTAAATTTTGTCTCGTCAGACCAAAGCACAGATTTCCACTGGTCTAATGTC